>NW_027127891.1:0-195000 GCF_037325665.1 Littorina saxatilis
TGTCTTATCAAATTTATTTACAAAAACGACAAAGTTGTTGGCATTGAAATGTTAACCATATCACAGGCGGCGGTATCACAATCAAAAAAAGAAAGAGACCCATTAGAGGGGTATCACAGTCAAAAAAGAAAGAGACCTGTTAGACGGGTGTAGGCAGGGTTGAAACCCCATCAGAAGCGATCACACGCTGATGTAGAAAAACGAGAGTGACTTTCTGGTTTGGGAATAGGTGAACATAGACTTTCCGTCTGTCTTGAAACCAGTGTTTGTTACCGCACCACCACTTTCTTGCGTTAGAAGCACTGTTGGTAAGACTCTTTTGTCAGTTTGGTTTGGTTTTGTTGTTCAAACCTTTTGAACTAAATTTATTCCACTGTCCCCCTCACAAAAGTAGGTTTTAGAACACAGACCAATAAACGCATTTCCTTGGTATTCGGTTTTAAAGAGACCGGGTGTGTTCGTTTGTCATAGTGGACACGCGCTGTACAGGCCTGACAGAGAGTCGGGTCCCATGGGGCGTAGCTAAACGGGTGTTTTGGAAGGCTGCCTCGTGTTGGTCACAGGCTTGTGCAGGGAACCATTGGTTATACACCTTGGTTAAAACTGCTCTCGTAGTTCAGGACGAACTACCTCTTCTAACGTTGAAGCGCTAAGCGCCATGTATAGAGAATCTGTATCCATTTCCAAAAAGCTGGTAGTCGGCTCTGGACACAAACTTATCTAGAAAATCAAAATGAAACTCCAACATGCGTAGTTTAGCGTACTGGTAAACAAAGTAACAATCTGAGAGGGAAGTGACCAGTTGATTTTTTTTTTAGCCATCTCTACTTCAGTGACAGAATCTGTTACTTCTGTTAGTTTTTGAAAACGACCATTGTTGATCAGTTTTGAGGCCTCATCAGACAAAACGTAATGAATATCACGATGGTTGGCCACGTTAGTTAAGGTTTTCCCGTAGGCTGAGTTACCGAGCAGTTTGAAAGTTTCAGCTAAGATAGCTTTTGATGGGTCTTGGTCCCCTGCTCGTCTTGCGTTTGAAACGCTGTCACCAAACTGACGGAAACAGGTTTTGGGTTGGAAACTCCACGATCAGCGTGATGTTTTTAACAACCAACCCGTGCTGCACGTACCAAAACAAGAGGGGTGTGGCTAGCAGAATTTGTTCACCGTGGTAACTCCCAACAAGTGTGCGGCGTGGTTGAGATAAGAGCTTGTGTTTTTCAGCGTAGTCTTTCATAAAATCCCCGATCTGTTCTCGGCTGACAGACTCATTTTTGAAAATAGGCTGCATTTCACTGAAATGTTCTTTTAGATGATCAGGTACATAAATATCACACTGTACCAACCCGAACAAAGTTTTGTTTTGCACCGCGTCTAAGACAGTTTGATCTGTGATGGTAGAAGGATGCCGGAAGGGTTTAAGTGTCGGAAAACGACCTTGTAGAAAAGTCTGAATGGAGGTGTTTTGTTTTTTGTCTGCGTGCCATTCACACTCCCATTTTTTCGACGACAGTCACACCCACTTCCTCACGTAGGTATTTGGTGATGTTGGTTGTATGTTCTCTGAGTTCAACTAGTGTTTTTCCGGTGACAGGGTTAGACGTTTTACCGGCGGTCACAGAACAGTCATGCCCGTGGAACAAACATCCGTGAAACTGATAGCAAATTTGATTTGCGGCATCCCATCCATCAACCCTAATCTTTTTTCGACCAAGGGCCTTCTCTTTCGCGTTAAACTTATGTTGGAGATGGATCTGTTTTGATGCCATGACCCACTCCAACCATCCCGAGCTAGCTGACCGTAGGGATCTGTTTTTTCCGCTTTAAAAGCGTTTTCTTTTCTACGAATGACAGGGTGCTCTGTGGGCATGTCTTGCATGAGTGCAGCTAAATACAGCGCATTTGCATCAAACCCCTGAACAGACTGTACCGGCTTGTCTTGATTACCACGAATGTATGTTTTGTCTTTTTCGTGGTATCTGTGAAAGACAATAGACGGACCCCCGACAATGTTCTTTCGCAAAAGTGCGTGAACGTCTTTTTGTTTTTCGTTAAAAAAGTGAAAAGTAGGTATCTGAAGACAACGTGTCAAACAGATACTTCAGTGTCACACCGGGGACAGAAATACCGTCTTTCAGCAAATCAACTCGCAGACTAGCGTACATACTAATCTGATGCTGCAAAGCAACCAGAAACGGCCCTGAATCTAGGTTGTTGTACCACACCAAAAAATCCTTCAAAGTCGTCATTTTGTTTTCAGTCCACACACGCTGACAAAAAGCGTACTCTGTATCAGAAATATTTGAGTTTTTGAGCTTACTAAAAAAAGCTGCATGGGGTGGGAGTTCTCTTTCGTCTAGTGTACTTAGACTAGTGACGTATTCATAGCAGAAAAAACCCTTTTCCTCTTCGACACCGAACGCCTTGAGGTACTTGGAATAACTAAAACCTGGCGCAAGAAAATTGTTGATGTCGAGAAACCGAAGTTTGTCTGTACAAAGACACATATACTGATTGTTTCGTTTAACAACAAACTTGAAAGGGGTCTTTTAGGGGCCTTCTTTTTTCCCTCTGTTTTGACTTCTTTGTCTTCTTCTTCTTCTTCTTCTTTCTCTTCCTCTTCTTCTTCTTCACACACGGTATCAAAACCATCTGGTTCAAAAACAGGGTCTGTTTGACTTTCGTCTTTTGGAAGATCGTTATGGGCTGTTTTGTCTTTGACAAACTTTTCAATGAGAAAAGGTTTGATCACATTCAGATCGTAGCGAGAAGAATTGAAACCTACGACAGGCAGTTCTTGTAAATACTCATATAATTTCTGTCTGAGTCTTTCTACGGGGATGTTGAGGCTATCTGTCTCTTGTTGTTGTGTCTCGTCGATCTCAGTCAACTGGTCAAACACATCTTTAAATTCTTCACAAAGAAGGGCGCAGGAGGCTTCAGAGATACGTTCTAGGTAGTTAACCATGCTATCCACTAGTTCTTGAGAGTCACCTTTACTCACAAAACAGGTTGGTTCTGTGAAATGGGGAACATTACTGCATACAGAAACAGAAAGAGGAATATGTTTTGCTGTATACTGTGTACAGTTAGACTCAGCCGATTTTGTCTGTGGCAAGTTATCTGTGTCAAAAAACACCTCAAAATCAAACGTCGCTCTGTAGGGAAAAACAAAATCTGTGGCTACCTGAACACCGTGGTTTTGTAGCTGTTGAAAAATGTTTTGAGGTGGTGAGTAAACCCCGCCTTTCAAGGTTTCTTTTGAGCCCTCACCCTGACAAGTCTGTTCATGTCGATTCATTTTAAACAAAGACGACCAGAGTTTCCCGCATTTGGAACAAGCCAACGCATGACCGAGTTTATCAATGTCTAAAATGTACATGAAATGGTCTTTGTAACGCAAGAGACGCATAACGCCAGAATGTTTGTAAGCGCTACGACGCAGAGGAACGAGACAGACAGGTGTTTGGTTCTCGTCAAACTCAAACACATCTATGTTCACCTTAAATTCAGATTCAATCGACTCAAGTTGAAACAAAGTGACCCCCGGAAAGTGGACAGGGGGAGAATGTCCGGCCCACTGTTTGAACAAGGTTTTTGTGGGTTTTTGCAAAGAATGACGCGAGGCTCCTTTGTGCAAAGCAAGACAGCGAAAGAGACACAGACCATCAGTATAAGGAAAATGCTGATTCTGATCTTTTTGGAGTTTGTACAAGAACGGTGTGTTTGTGATGTAGTCAGGTAGACTACCACAGGCACATCCGATAGGAAAGTCAGTCAAAGGCGTGACATAGAAACTGGAAGACATGATGGTATGAACAGCATACCGAGAGTTTGGGCGTTCGAGTCTAACTTGTTCTAGAATGTCATGGTCACTGATTTCACCGAGAAAAGAAAGAAAGTCCTGCTTTGAGTTGATCAGGCGCGGTCGTTGTAAGACAGAGTGGTTATTGACTGAGGCGTGAAAGAAAGACAAGTCACCCGACTCTTTGTTTTTGAGAAGAAAAGAGTGAGAAAAATTGATTTTGAAGCGCTTGTTTTGTTCATGGAACAGATCAAGAAGCGACTCGTCCCAATCAGGGAAATCAGAACAAGGGTTCCAGAGAATGGTATAGGTTGACTGAAGTTTACCAGGCCGCTTATGAGTTTTAACAGAATTCCAATGCTTTTCGTACATTTGTCTTTCTTCAAAAGGTAACTTTTTGATTTTTTCTTTTTCTAGACTTCGTTTGTTTAATCCCTTTTTGGGGGGAGGGGCATCCTGTGAAGGCGAACTTTTTCTTTTCTGTCCGCCTGTCGGCACTGGTGGTGGAGGTGTCCGACTCGCGGCATCTTGACAGTTTTTGTTTGAGTTTTCATGACGAGCAAGGCCGTGTTTTCTGCTAAACGACTTGCCGCACATAGCACAGAGAAAAGGTCTGGCTTTGTTATGGGCTTCGTTAACATGAGCGTTAAGGTTTTTGGTCTGTGTAAAAACCTGTCCACAGTGCGGGCATTGGTTACGCTGCAATAAAAAAAAGAACTATGTCTGAGCTACAAAAAAAAAAAAAAAAAACAATATAAAAAAAAAAACCATCTTACATAAAAACATTTATTTTTCTAAAAAGCTATGTCTGAGAAAAAAAGTAACACGCTACTTTATTTTTTTTATCTTTACAAAAACAAAATCAACTTACCAAATCTGTTGAGGCCGGTTGTGGCGTTGTGTTAGCGTCACTGCTGCTGCTGCTGTTGGTCGCCATAGTTGTTTTTGTTCACCACCACCCACTTGTAAAGTCGAAGAGACACTCAAGAGTTAGCCCCAGAAGAAGTTTATTTATACCTCTCTTTGCCCGCATCACCGCCGTATTCTAACTATGCGTTTCTATTTTTAGGTGCTGACCAATCAACAAGTTCTAACATGTTTAGGTCTTGCGTCTCTGTGGTGCAATAACTCAGGCGTAAGCACCCAATGACCCCCTCTGGAGGTTTACCGGAGAGGGGGCTCCGCGAAGCGCAGGGATACCGTTTAATTTCCTTACTCTGACACCCCCCTGACAGGGCACCAAACTACATAGCTATTAAAGAGAGAGGGCTCCGCGAAGCGCAGAGAAAGTGTGAATGTGTATGTGTGTGTGTGTGTGTGTGTGTGTATGTGTGTGTGTGTGTGTGTGTGTGTGTGTGTGTGTGTGTGTGTGTGTGAGTTAGTTTTGAATATAAAATTTAAAGTAGATGTTTGGTTTTTTTAAATTAATAAATAAAGATAAGGATAGGATCTTAGTTTAGTATGTGAAAATGGATCCAAGGTGGAAACATCCTTTTACCTGTGTGATTGCCGGTCCCACAGGGAGTGGGAAGACTCATTTTGTCAAACAATATTTGAATTACTTACAAGATATGATGACACCCCCTCCAGAGGAATTGATTTGGTGTTATGGGGCGTGGCAGTCTGGTTACAATGAGATGAGACATGTGACGTTTGTGGAGGGTTTACCCGACGTGGAACAGTGGACAGGGGTCAAAAGGCGACTGGTCATCATTGATGATTTGATGAGTGAGACAAACGACAAGGTCACACAACTATTCACCAAAGAAAGTCATCATCGGAATCTGAGTGTAATGTATATTGTACAGAACCTGTTCGGAAAAAACAAAGAGCAGAGGACGATCAGTTTGAACAGTCACTACCTGGTGGTGTTTAAAAACCCACGGGATGCTTCACAGATCAACCATCTGGCCAAGCAGATGTACCCTGGGAAGCTAAAGTATGTCCAAGAGGCATTTAAAAATGCGACTTCTATGCCTCACGGTTATTTGCTGTTTGACTTGCGACAAGAGACACCCGATCATCTTCGTCTGAGGACAAAACTTTTCCCACCAGAGCACCCTGTAGTGTACCTTCAAAAATAACCATGTCTGCACGCCTGAAGAGAAATGTACCCATGTTGCGATTGTTGTGTGGGGCTAAGCCTGCCGTGATTAAGGCCGTATTGAAAGGAGCTTCTCCAGATTTGATCCATGCGTTGTGCGAGTGCTCCCTGAACATCTTAAAAGGCCATGTGCAGCTGACGCCCGCACAGAAGAAACGGTTGTCTCGACACAAACAGAACCTACGGGTCTTAGCCAAAAAAACAACATCTGTCAAACATCGAAAGCAAATCCTACAGAAAGGCGGTTTTCTTCAGGCTCTTTTGAATCCTGTGCTAGGCATTGTATCTGGTTTGCTCGGGAACCTGGGTCTCTGATACGATGGACCATACCAAAAAGATGATTTTGATTGAGCCACGTGTGTTGGCTTCTTTGCGGGACTCTGCAGGTGGACCTCCAGTACCTGATGCCACCTCACAAAGTTTGAAGGACATGGATCAAGTGATGCGGGGTATTTTAGACAAGAAGGATTTGGACAAACATGAAAAAGCAGACTCCTACCAACAAGTCTTGTGGCGGTTTCTTAAGCGTGTTGAAGAATATAAAAACAAACCTCTTGGAAGAGTGGAGATAGCACAACCCTCAAAACAACCTTTGACAGAACTAAATGAGGTCGAGAAACCTCAGGACCTATCTAGGGTAGAAAAACGAGTGTTGGAGAGTGTCCCAAAAACCTTGAAGAAGAAGGCTCAGTTGCTTTTGGATATAACCAAGGACAGTTCTGACATCAAGTGGAATGAACAAGGACAGCTCGTGTACCAGGGACAGACAGTAGCAGGAACCAACATGGCTGATCTGGTGAATGATGCTCTTCGTTACCGTAAAAATGCACCTGATCCTCAAGGGTGGGAAGTGTTTGCAAGAGGTTTAAAAGCGGTTAATATCCCTCGTGAACTCATTGGTCACACAGGGCGATGGGAGTGGATGCACAGCGAGGGGGGTGATAGAGGAAGACCATCCACCAGGACAAAAAGAAGAAGAAGAAGAATTGTGAGTCCTTCCTCAGCATCTCCTTCTGCAGAAAGAGTATCATTTCCTTCTCCAGCGCCCAAGAAGAAGACGTGGCTATCTTATTCTTGAGCAGAATGCCAGTGAAAAAGAAAAAAGTCGCTGAGAAGCTGCGACGTCGATATTATGGAAGTCAACTCCCTGGAAGTTTGGGTGGAGTGGAAGCTTTGAGAAGAACCACCAGACAAGAACAAAAACAAGTTGAAAAGTGGTTGACATTTCAAGACACCTATACACTACACAAACCTGTGCGGCGAAAGTTTACTCGTCGTCGTATCATCGTGGGTGGCATAGATCATCAGTGGCAAGCAGATTTGATTGATGTTAGAGCGCTGAGAAAAGACAATGACGGGTTTACCTACCTACTCACATGTATTGATGTGCTGAGCAAACACGCGTGGGTGGTGCCTTTGAAGGACAAAACAGGGGCCTCTCTGGTGACAGCCTTCAAAAGCATTTTTGTCCGAGGTCGTCAACCCCTGAGACTACAAACAGATAAGGGTAGCGAATTTAAAAACAAGGTGTTCCAGGATTTTTTGGACAAAACAAAGGTACACTTTTTTGTGACAGAAAATGATGACATTAAAGCCTCAATGGCGGAGCGCTTCAACCGTACCTTGAAAGACAAACTGTGGAGGTATTTCACCAGAACAAGTTCAGTGAGGTATGTGGAAGTCTTGGCTAAGCTGGTGCGTGGTTACAATCATTCCTACCACCGCAGTATTAAGAAAGCTCCTGCTGACGTAACCATCGCTAATCAGGAGGAAGTGTGGCAACGGTTGTATGGTGGTCCAACTCTCTCCAAACCACCTAAACTGAATATAGGAGACCGTGTGCGAATCAGCAAGACGAGAAGAGTCTTTAAAAAAGGTTATATGCCTTCTTGGACAGAGGAACTCTTTACCATCAGTCAAGTCAAGACAACCACACCCGTGACCTATGTGCTGAAAGATGATCACGGAGAAGAACTGTTGGGGACTTTTTATGAACAGGAACTGCAGAAAGTGGGGGAGAAAGAAATATACCGCATTGAAGCTGTTTTGGAACAACGCCCTGGAAAAGGCAAACAGAAAGAGTATTTAGTCAAATGGTTCGGCTATGACCCGTCATTCAATTCTTGGATTCCACAGACGGCACTGACCCCCTACACGGACTAGCTTCAGTGGTTCTGATGGAGAAAACTCAGAAGATTAATACGCCTCTGGATGAACCAGACAGTGTTGTTAAGCGACCAAGAACATCCAAGCTGTGGCGTGTATTTGGACATCGTGTCCCTCGGAGCGAGATTGTCTTCCTTTGTCAGATGCTCCTTATTTATGTGGTGATTGGAGTGTCTCTGTTCAATCTGACAACCGGTCGCGGACCGGATAACTTGTGGGTGGCCCTACTGGGAAGTTGTCTCGGCTACGTGCTTCCTAATCCTTCCATTGATCCACCCTTGGTACAGTAACAACGTCTTCACTCATCATGTTCTACCTGACACTCCCCAGCAACAGCTCCTTGCAGCACTACCCTGACAACAACGCGAGTCACTACTACACAAAACTACCTCAAACAATTGACCTGGGCACCGACTACGAGTGTGGGTTGGCTGAGATTCAGTTTAACAACTCGTATGTAAATGTGGAAAAAGCCACGTGTCAGTTTCGAATTTGTGTCCCATTAGGTGTTGTTATTTCTTGTGATACTCTAGTTTTACCAGAGGGGTTGTATGATTCACCTGCTTTTTTTATAGACTCACTAAACCAGCTCTTGGTTGATGTAAGTCTTACGCACTATGTAAGGTTTTATTACACCAAAGCAGCAAAAAAAGTACGTGTTAAATTACTCAAAAATATCTCGCTGTGGATGAGCCCCGAGTTGATGAGAATTTTGAAAACAGATGTCACCCAACAAAGCATCATAGGCCCTGGTCACTTTGACGGTAAGGCTATGATGGACTTACATCAAGATTTTCACGCAATATACGTGTACTGCGATTTGGTGCGCGAAAGAGTGGTCGGAGACACATTAGTCCCATTGTTGCGGACGGTGCCGATTAAAAAGAAGACTGAAGAAGTCGTTCATCATATGTTTGAAAAACCCCATTACATGCCACTGACTCGCTGTCAGTTCAACACGGTGGAAATGCTTTTAACAACGGACACGGGAAAACCTATCGCATTTGAGCAAGGGAAGACGGTCGTGACGCTTCATTTTCGTCGTAGACGCACCGACCATTTGTAGAAGATGGTTCGTCTAACCCCTTTTCAGGGCAGTGGAAAACTCTATGAAGATTATTACTGCAGCCAGGTCGGCCACGGTCTCCCCGTGTTTGTAGGAGGAAGAAACTACAGAGGTCATGGTATTGGCAATCTCTTAGGGGGTATTGGTCGAGCCCTTGTGCCTCTTTTGAGAAGTGGTGGAAAAGCTCTGCTGAAAGAGGGGGCTAGGACAGGTATGCAGGTGGCTCAGGATGTGTTGTCTGGGCGTAGTGTTAAGTCGTCACTACAGCAGAGAGCTAGCAATGCAGGGAAGCGATTGTTTCACCAAGCCGTGGGTCGAGTGACAGGCACAACAGCCGCGCCGCCTGGAGAACCTGCAAGGAAACGTATAAAATCATCTACACCACACCGCCAAGGTCAGACTGGGAGACAGAAGAAGAAGAGAAGGAGGGCGACAGCAGCCGATATTTTTGGATAAGCATCATGGCCCTTGCCCACCCTCAGTCATGTGAAAGTGTACATACTGGATTGGATTTGTTTTCTGTACCCCCAACACAGACAGCTGTGCAGGAGGGAATGTTTGTAGAATATCATCCTCTGGCTACTCTGGCCCCAGGAGCCCCTATTGAGTTTACCATCAGTGGTGCTACATCCGAGTACCTGGATCTAAGCAACACGTATCTCCATGTGCGAGCTAAAATCACCAAAGCAGACGGAACAAACTTGGAGGCTGACTCCCCTGTGGCTCCTGTCAACTACTGGTTGCACAGCCTGTTTTCCCAGGTGGATATCAGTCTCAATGATACCTTGGTGACCAATTCAGAGAACACCTACCCCTACCGTGCCTACATTGAAGCCACCCTCAACTATGGACGAGAAGCCAAGAAAAGTCACCTCACCAGTGCCATGTATTACCGAGATAGCTCCAACCACCTGGATGATACAGAAGGGGATGACAACTGGGGTTTGAAGGTACGGCGTGAGCAAACCATGCGGAGCAGAGAGGCAGACATGATGGGGCGACTTCATGCTGACATCATGCACCAGGAACGCTACATGATGAACGGCGTGGACGTGAAGATCAGACTCATTCCTTCCAAGAACATCTTCCACCTGATGTCTCCTGACCCCTTTCAGGGTTTCCGCAGTGTCATCACACATGCCTCCCTGTTTGTTCGCAAAGTCAAGTTGAACCCTGCTGTGAGCCTCGCTCACGCCAAAGCGCTGGAAAAAGGTACGGCCAAGTATCCTTTGAAAAGGGTCGTTGTGAAGACTTTCTCCATTCCCACAGGCAACCACAGTGCTGTGCAGGACAACTTGTTTCTGAGTCAGACACCCAACCGCCTGGTGATTGGCTTGGTGGACAGCGCTGCTTTCAACGGTCAAGCCTCACGTAATCCCTACCACTTCAAGACACAAGGATTGTCCTTTCTCAGCCTGTACCTAGACGGAAAACAGATCCCCGGCAAACCCCTGACACCGAACTTTGAACAACACCAGTATGTGAGGTCATTCTTCAGTCTCATGACGTCTACGGGTGTCGCCAACAAAGATGCGGGGTCTTACATGGAGTTGCGTGATTTTGAGTTGGGGTATGCTATCTACAGTTTTGACCTGAGTCCCAGTCTTCTGGATGGAGATCAGTTTGAACTGGTGAAAAGCGGTGCCCTGCGTCTGGAGCTGAAGTTCAACCAAGCCCTTCCAGCACCTGTGATGGTGATTGTGTATGGTGAAATGGACAGCATGATCGAGATTGATCGCTCTCGCCAGGTCCTGACTGATTTTGCACTATGAACAGCAAAGACATTAGCCGAGTGTTGGGGAGAGACATTCATACCCGACGTGTGTTTCGAGGTGTGTTTCCCAGAGACAGACTCCCACGACAGGTGAATACGCGACGCCCAAGCGCTTTTGTCATCAATACAGATCGCAGTACAGGACCGGGAGAACACTGGGTGTGTGTCTGGTTTGATGGACTGGGACAAGCGGAATATTTTGATAGTTTTGGTTTACCACCCGTGCACCCCGCCATTGAAAACTTTATGCTGAAACACAGTTCAGCCCACGTGTACAACCCACGTCTTTTGCAAGACTTGACGAGTTCAGCCTGTGGCTTGTATGTATTGTACTATGTTTTGATGAAAAGCCGCGGAGCCAGTTTATTTCGAACGCTTCGTGTGTTTTCTCCCAACAGACTTTGGGGTAATGATCGAAGAGTATGGTTTTTGGTCCAACAGCTAAGAAGAAACTGAGGTCGCGTGCATCGTCTTTTGTTTAGGTCTGTAAACTGTTTTATTCCTTTTATTGGGTGTGTCTTGTGTGTGTGTATGTGTCTATATAAGAAGAAGGGGCGGAATCATCACCACCACTTTCATCTCGTACCCACCAAAGTAGAGAGAGGGTTAGAAGAGTGCTAGTAAGAAAAGAGAGGTACACAAAACAAAACAAAAGTCATGATGGAGACGGCCAGTCCCTCTTTAGAGCAGATGTTGGAAGAATTGGAGGCTGGTATTCTCAAAGTTAAAGATCACCTGCGAAACAGTTTGTTCTTGATGTTTGTTAGTGAGTTAAAACGCGATGTTTGCAAACGCCTTGAAGAAAAAAAGAGAGAAGAAAAAGACTATTCAACACGTTGAACTGTTGACGCCATTAGAACCGTCGCAGATAAAATCTGGGAACACCTAAATCGAGACAAAATTCTTAGTCGTTGGAATGTAGCATTACCCAAGACACATCCAGACGGGGTCTCCTGGTGGTGTTTGCGAGTTGTTGTGTGGAAGTGGACAGAAACGACAGCGTTTCGAAAAAGGGTTATCACTCATGTGACTGAACAACTGCTCTGTGAGTGATGCAACAGAGTGAAAAACGACATAGCATCCCACGTGACCTTAGGCTAACCCAGTGTGGACCCGTTGAAACCAGAATAATCAAGATGTACATGAACCACGAGTGTGTATATAAGACAGGACGGATGTAAAAAGACCACTACAGAGGATTTTTGCGGAGTCGATCATGCCTTCAGGGACCATGAAGCAGCCACCACAGCCGGCTACACGCTACCCGCTAGGTGGAAGCCTTTTTGCCTCAGTAAAAACGTGGAGAGGGACTGTAAAAATCCATATTCGCCACTATGCTGTTCCCACCCGCACCAAAGGTGGGCGTGTTGTCCCCACCCAAAGAGGAGTCACCCTGGACTTGAAAAAGCTTCAGAAACTGCTTAGAGTGCAGAAAAAACTCAAAGAAGACTTCCACCAACAGGTATCTTCTCTGTCACAGAGGAGAAGCAGGAGAAAAAACATCCGAAAAATCACACAGAGTGTCCGCTGTCAGACTACTACTGTTCAACACCATCAACCACAGCCACGGCTTCGACACAAAGCGAGGAATACCCTCAGCAGCTACAGCGACCCCTGTATTCCACATGTCCAGCTTACTGTCCTGTCACAACCGTAAATCCTCTTCCTGTGACACCAAGAAGTGGTTATGAAGTTGACAACTAATCCGGGGACCACCTCGTTCCTTTAAATTGACAATCATGATTTGGATTTTTTTTTTTGGTTTAATGTATGTGTATGCAAAATGTTAATTTTTTTAATATTTTTAATATTCAAAAGACTGCTGTCACTTTTATAATAAAATGATCATATTGGAAAAGTTAATAACTATGTGTCTGTATAACTCTTGAATGCTACCGTGAGTAGTTTTATGTATTGTTTTGTTACTCTTTACGTCTGACTTTTTTACCTTCTTGTTTGGAAGTACTTGTGTAAACGCGCGCGCATGTGTTTGTGTGTGTGTGTGTGTGTGTGTGTGTGTGTGTGTGTGTGTGTGTGTGTGTGTGTGTGTGTGTGTGTGTGTGTGTGTGATCGGAGGTGTGTGTGATCGGAGGTGTGTGTGTGTGTGTGTGTGTGTGTGTTTGCACTTACATTTTATTCCCACCACACATATAACCCTACCTCTTACATAGTCTATCAACAACAAAATTTAAAAAAATTAAACACCGCAACAACGAAGAAAATAAATATCAAAAACAAAATAATACCTATCTTATCTGGTGTACCTATCAAAACCTTGTACGTAGAACAACCGTTTCTATTTTTAGTGCTGACCAATCAACAAGTTCTAACATGTTTAGGTCTTGCATCTCTGTGGTGCAATGCTCAGACGTGATCAGTCTCTAACCTAACATTATGTATGACTGACTGTAGAACAACTCGTGTTCGGTGTAAAATGTACCTCCGATGTTTATAACACCCACATAAAAAACAACAATCTGAGTCTACTTGTTAAAACTTTTGTTATATGTGTGGTGGGAATAAAATGTAAGTGCAAACTTCCACACCCACCCCACACCATTTGTCTAGCACTAATCTAAGCATTAAACCCTAATCATCCCTCGGGGTAGACAAATCACCTCCTATTAAACTTCTCTACCCGCTGGCCACCTCTGGTGGTTTTATCGGCGAAGGGGCTCCGCAAAGAGTAGAGATACCATTTTTATTACCTTATCCTGACACCTCCCCTGACAGGGCACCAAACTACATAGCTATTAAAGAGAGAGGGCTCCGCGAAGCGCGGAGAAAATGGGGGAATTACTGCTTTTTATTGGTGCTTACCCCAGCTGGAGTGGTCATTAGTACCGAGCAACAGGTACAGGCACATGAAATCACATGACAAAATATAAAACGCAATAAACCGTTTATGCGCAATATCTCCTTATCACTACTTAAACACAGGCACCTTAACCTATCACCTTCTATCAAAATACGGCTGCGCGGCTGCGCAGCTGCGCAAATAAACAAGGCCTGAGGCATACCTCTTCCTTACTACTTGTGTGTTGGCTACGCTGATGTCTCAAGTAGACTCACGTTCATAAGGGGGTGGGTATAAATCAACATGGTCGGCAATTTTATGATCCAGGTTGACAAAAGACAGTCAAGTGTGTAATTAGCCAATCAGTCAGATGACATCAAGGTGTAAAGTTCTGAATTCTTCTCATACCACCGTTCCGACCTCATCTCTCGGACAAAAGTTGGACAACCAAGTTTTGGAAGAAATTTTCTTTGAGTGACATCACAGGTTTCTGGAAAGCAAGGATTTGGGACAAAAGAAAGAATAACTGACACTATGACACACACACACACACACACACACACACACAAACACACACACACACACACACACACACACACACACAAACACACACACAGGCACGAACTCAAACAAACACACTGGCACACCACACACACACACACACTGACACCACACACACACACACACCGACACCACACACACACACACACTCACACTCACACACTCACGCACGAACACATTCATACAAACTTGCGCGCGCGCGCACTGATTTCTAAACAACAACAACAATAAGCAGTGAACGATGCATGCTAATCATGAGGCAAGAAATGAATGTGGCAAGTTTGATTCAACTTTGACCCGCTCTAAATCCCACGTTGTACACAGGAGCGGTGTCCGTCTGTCTCCCTGAGGATGAAACACGGGGGATAACCGGTCAAATGCCGAACAGAAGCCGAATGCCGCTCATGACACGTGTGAAGGCAAGTTGTGTCTGTTTTCTAGGTATTGTTTGATTTATGTTGGGATTTAAGGTAAGCTACTGATTCAGCGATGACTAAATTTGTTTCTCGATGCATAAAAAGTCAGGGAGCGATTGATATTTGCCCGTAAATATCCTTCAAAGCTGAAAATGTCCGCGATCGAGCACCGGAAATGGCTGTTCGATGGGTTTTGCAAGTAGAAATGTGCTTTATTTCACCAAATCAGCTCGTATTTGGTGTGGGTACGGGATTCTAGAGGACGAAGGAGTCATAAGAGGTGCAAAGAAGTGCTATTTGGGAGTAGAATAAATCTTCCGAGACAGTAGACAAGAGAAGGTCATATTTGAGAGAGGAGCGCGTAGGCCGATTGTCTTTCCGACAAGCGAATGATACAGCAGATTAATCATTTGTTTTGACCAGAAACCTAGTCTCTAGTTTTTATGAATGAGTTTTTTAATTAAAACAATCACGAGAACTCTCTCGCTTAGCCTAATGGCTGTTCGATGGGTTTCGCAAGTAGAAATGTGCTTTATTTCACCAAATCAGCTCGTATTTGACATCGGTTTGGTATATATATATATATTTTCTAATCCTACCGCGAACTGGATAGCAGACGCGGCACGACTGTTGCACCACACTTTGAAGGGGATATAGCTCAGTTGGTAGCGCGCTGGATTTGTATTCAGTTGGCCGCTGTCAGCGTGAGTTCGATCCCAGGTTCGGCGGAAATTTATTTCAGAGTCAAATTTGTGTGCAGACTCTCTTCGGTGTCCGAACTCCCCCCCCCCCCCCCCCCCCCCCCCCGTGTACACTACATTGGGTGTGCACGTTAAAGATCCCACGATTGACAAAAGGGTCTTTCCTGGCAAAAATTGCTTAGGCACAGTTAATAATTGTCTACCTATACCCGTGTGACTTGGAATAATAGGCCGTGAAAGGTAAATATGCGCCGAAATGGCTGCAATTACTGGCCGTATAAAATTTCATCTCACACGGCATCACTGCAGAGCGCCTAGAACTGTACCCACGGAATATGCGCGATATAAGCCTCATTGATTGATTGATTGAAGTAATCCCACACTTTGAAGTAAATTACTTCAAAGTGTGGGGATGTGCCCCACACTTTGAAGTAAACCCATTTTTTACTTCAAAGTGTGGGGGGATCTTCCCACACTTTGAAGTAAACTCAGTTTTTACTTCAAAGTGTGGGGGGATCTTCCCACACTTTGAAGTAACTTACTTCAAAGCGTGGGACTTTTGCATCGCCTGTTTGAGCCTGATGATTTTGTCAAAAAAAATGGCAAAGTCTTTTGGATGAGTGAACAGAAAAAGTGAGCGAGCCAAGAAACATAGGGATGTTTGTTATCAGGCTTTAAAGGCATATGTACTCGATGACTATACACGCTAATTGCTTTACCAACAGCTGGAGACATGCTAAATTAAGTTCCCTGCACAATATTGTGGTCTAGGACCCCTTCAATGTTGAGATATGTTAATTTTCATTTTGATCTGGATCGTCCTATTTATAGATTTGGCAACACATGTAACGTTGATGCAAGGGAGCTAACACCGCGGCTTTGTTGACATCCTCACTTTTTCAGAGGCTAGAACAAGCTGTAATGCATGTATTATGGTCCGCGCATGGTGACATATCGTCATTATATGGTCTTATGGTGCGTTTGACATCGATTATGGGCAAACTACACTTTGTAAACACGGGAGCGCGTACATATGCCTTTAAGCAATGTCCCATTGTTGAGTATGACGAAAACTCGTGGTGACGATTTTAAAACATGTTGGGTCACGCATGGTCCAACCTTACATGGTCCAACCTTACATGGTCCAACTTTACATGGTCCAACCTTACATGGTCCAATCTTACATGGTCCAATCTTACATGGTCCAACCTTACATGGTCCAATCGTGCATGGTCCAATCTTACATGGTCCAATCTTACATGGTCCAACCTTACATGGTCCAATCTTACATGGTCCAACCTTGCATGGTCCAACCTTGCATGGTCCAATCTTACATGGTCCAATCTTACATGGTCCAACCTTACATGGTCCAATCTTACATGGTCCAACCTTGCATGGTCCAACCTTGCATGGTCCAACCTTACATGGACAACCTTACATGGTCCAACCTTACATGGTCTAACCTTACCATGTCCAACCTTACATGGTCCAATCTTACATGGTCCAACCTTACATGGTCCAATCTTACATGGTCCAATATTACATGGTCCAACCTTACATGGTCCAACCTTACATGGTGCAACCTTACATGGTCCAACCTTACATGGTCCAATCTTACATGGTCCAATCTTACATGGTCCAATCTTACATGGTCCAATAATATATATGGACCATGTAAGATTGGACCATGTAAGGTTGGACCATGTAATGTTGGACCATGTAAGGTTGGACCATGTAAGATTGGACCATGCGTGACCCAACATGTTTT
The DNA here is from genome assembly GCF_037325665.1 of Littorina saxatilis. Taxonomy (NCBI): domain Eukaryota; kingdom Metazoa; phylum Mollusca; class Gastropoda; order Littorinimorpha; family Littorinidae; genus Littorina; species Littorina saxatilis. Next base: position 17,159 of record NW_027127891.1, read on the forward strand.
AAAATCGTCACCACGAGTTTTCGTCACACTCAACAATGGGACATTGCTTAAAGCCATATGTACTCGATGACTATACACGCTAATTGCTTTACCCACAGCTGGAGACATGCTAAATTAAGTTCCCTGCAAGATATTGTGGTCTAGGACCCCTTAAATGTTGAGATATTTGAATTTTTATTTTGATCTAGATCGTCCTATTTATAGATTTGCCAACAGAGGTAGCGTTGACGCAAGGGAAATAACTCCGCGTCTTTGTTGACATCCTCACTTTTTCAGAGGCTAGAACAAGCTGTAATGCATGTATATGGTCCGCGCATGGCGACATATCGTCATTACATGGTCTTATGGTGCGTTTGACATCGATTATGGGCAAACTACACTTTGTAAACACGGGAGCGCGTACATATGCCTTTAAAGCCTGATAACAAACATCACTATGTTTCTTGGCTCGCTCACTTTTTCTGTTCACTCATCCAAAAGACTGCCATTTTTTTGACAAAATCATCAGGCTCAAACAGGCAATGCAAAAGTCCCACGCTTTGAAGTAAGTTACTTCAAAGTGTGGGAAGATCCCCCCACACTTTGAAGTAAAAACTGAGTTTACTTCAACGTGTGGGAAGATCCCCCCACACTTTGAAGTAAAAAATGGGTTTACTTCAAAATGTGGGGCACATCCCCACACTTTGAAGTAATTTACTTCAAAGTGTGGGATTACTTCAAAGTGTGGTGCAACAGTCGTGCCGCGTCTGCTATCCAGTTCGCGGTAGGATTAGAAAAAATATATATATATACCAAACCGATGTCAAATTTATACGAGCTGATTTGGTGAAATAAAGCACATTTCTACTTGCGAAACCCATCGAACAGCCATTAGGCTAAGCGAGAGAGTTCTCGTGATTGTTTTAATTAAAAAACTCATTCATAAAAACTAGAGACTAGGTTTCTGGTCAAAACGAATGATTAATCTGCTGTATCATTCGCTTGTCGGAAAGACAATCGGCCTACGCGCTCCTCTCTCAAATATGACCTTCTCTTGTCTACTGTCTCGGAAGATTTATTCTACTCCCAAATAGCACTTCTTTGCACCTCTTATGACTCCTTCGTCCTCTAGAATCCCGTACCCATACCAAATACGAGCTGATTTGGTGAAATAAAGCACATTTCTACTTGCAAAACCCATCGAACAGCCATTTCCGGTGCTCGATCGCGGACATTTTCAGCTTTGAAGGATATTTACGGGCAAATATCAATCGCTCCCTGACTTTTTATGCATCGAGAAACAAATTTAGTCATCGCTGAATCAGTAGCTTACCTTAAATCCCGACATAAATCAAACAATACCTAGAAAACAGACACAACTTGCCTTCACACGTGTCATGAGCGGCATTCGGCTTCTGTTCGGCATTTGACCGGTTATCCCCCGTGATGAAAGGGCTCACAGTTTCCAAAACTTGTGATCAACATCAAAGTCTTTCAGTAACCTGAAAAGCTACTTAGAGTGCTGTCTCAATTAACCCCCTATCGCCGTAGGTCGAAGTTGAGGACTATCAAGTGTATAAGGAGGGGTAGGGGGAGGGTGGAAGGGAATTGTTACGACACGACTTTGTCGTGTAAAAGGAAATGATGGGTGGCACGCGGATATCCGTGGGATGTTCAGACATGGAAATTGCTCGAAATAACGATTATCTATTAAACTCATAGCTCATGGATTTCCATTAAGTACTTTTACCCCGCGTTGTACTTGAAGTCCGACACCTAGTGTGAAAACGATCGTTCAATAGTCCAACATATTTCTGCCCCTTTTCCCGTTTAACCCCCAAATAACAACAACTACAACAAAGACAGCAAGAGCGACGACGACGACAACAAAATGTTGGAACCAAATTGAAATCATTGCAAACAAGACACCAGCAAATGTCGGACACCTGCATGGTGGTTTTCAAGTTCCTCATTTTGTTACATCCCCCATACAAAACACTTTACCTATTGATCTTGTTATTTGGTTAGTTAATTTGAAATTAATGTTAAAGTTCCTAATTTGTTATCTAAATTTCGCCATAACGCATTTATTAACTCATTCATTTATGAACTTATTTATGTATCATTTCCCGTCGCGATATAACCTTGAATGGTTGAAAACGACGTTAAACACCAAATAAAGAAAGAAAGATGTATCATTTCCCTATTCGTCTATTTGTTTATTTTTTTTATTTAAGTTATTTCGGTATGTAGGTATTTCGGTTGTAAGCAATTCAGTTATAATAAAACAAATTCACCCATTATTAGAAAGGGGAAAACAAATTGGAATGTCGGGTGCACATTCCAAGTTGATCCCTTTTTTAACTAAAAATAGCGCGCGTTATTACTAACAATGCTCTTGTACACGCTTATAAAATATAAAGCCCACATGTTAAAATACCTTGACAACTACAAAGTGGGAAATTACAACGACGGTCAACAGTCAGAGTTATATATTGCTTGCAAGCCTGTCCGCCAAGATATCCCCCATGCACTGGCATGGTCCTAAGATGACACACTTATTACTCAACAGTAAATTCCAGTAAGCCTTTAGTCGGACTCTGTCATTTGTATGTTTGTGAATGTCACAGAAAAAACCCACAACTCCCAAGATCACAGAAGCATGATTAACCATTCAGTCAATTCAAGGGAATGCACGCTGAAAACGTCCGCTTTCATTTCACCTAAGAGGGGGAGGAAGGTGTTTTGTTAATTTTCTATTGCTGGTACTCGCACGTGTTCAAAGTGTGTGGGAAAAAGATCAAGTCGCGTAAGGCGAAATTACTACATTTAGTCAAGCTGTGGAACTCACAAAATGAAACTGAACGCACTGCATTTTTTCCCAATGACCGTTGTCCGCCGCTCGTACAAAGGGCGGTGAAATTCTTTCTTTCTTTATTTGGTGTTTAACGTCGTTTTCAACCATTCAAGGTTATATCGCGACGGGGGAAGGGGGGAGATGGGATAGGGGAAAGGGGGGAGATGGGATAGAGCCACTTGTTAATTGTTTCTTGTTCACAAAAGCACTAATCAAAATATTGCTCCAGGGGCTTGCAACGTAGTACAATATATGACCTTACTGGGAGAATGCAAGTTTCCAGTACAAAGGACGTAACATTTCTTACATACTGCTTGACTAAAATCTTGACAAACATTGACTATATTCTATACAAGAAACACTTAACAAGGGTAAAAGGAGAAACAGAACCTGTTAGTCGCCTCTTACGACATGCTGGTTAGCATCGGGTAAATTCTTTCTCGTCCCAACCAATATGGGACTCCCCCTAACCCGCGGGGGGTCGGTGAAATTAACGACCCTGTTTAGCGCGGAAGTGGTTGCGCTCTTTTGCATATAGCACGCTTTTCTGTACCCCTCTTCGTTTTAACTTTCTGAGCGTATTTTTAATCCAAACATATCATATCTACATGTATATGTTTTTGGAATCAGGAATCGACAGGGAATAAGATGAAATTGTTTTTAGATCGATTTCGGAAAATTAATTTTAATCATAATTTTTATATTTTAATGTTTAGAGCTTGTTTGTAATCCAAATATAACATATGTATACGTTTTTGGAATCAGAAAATGACGAAAAATAAGATGAAATTGTTTTTGGATCGTTTGATAAAAAAATAATTTTAATTACAAGTTTCCGATTTTTAATGACCAAAGTCATTAATTAGTTGTTAAACCATCAAGCTGAAATGCAATACCAAAGTCCGGCCTTTGTCGAAGATTGCTTTGCCAAAATTTCAATCAATTTGATTGAAAAATGAGGGTGTGACAGTGCCGCCTCAACTTTTACAAAAAGCCGGATATGACGTCATCAAAGGTATTTATTGAAAAAATGAAAAAAAAACTTCCGAGGATATCATTCCCAGGAACTCTCATGTAAAATTTCATAAAGATCGGAGTCCAGAAGTTTAGTCTGAATCGCTCTACACACACACACGCACAGACACACACACACTCAAACACACCACGACCCTCGTCTCGATTCCCCCTCTATGTTAAAACATTTAATCAAAACTTGACTAAATGTAAAAAGGCAAAACAACTCAGGGTTGAAGCAGCCTGCATGCAACTGAGGACAACAACAAGTCGCGTAAGGCGAAAATACAACATTTAGTCAAGCTCAGTCGAACTCACAGAATGAAACTGAACGCACTGCATTTTTTCACAAAGACCGTAGTCCGCCGCTTGTGCAAAACGGAGTGAAACTGACGAGCCTGTTCAGCGCTGTACATAGTGGTTTCGCTGTGCTGCATAGCACGCTTTTCTGTCCCTCTCTTCGTTTGGTTTAAACTGTTGCATTCAACGTTTGTGCATTATTTACAAATAAAAAACGCATATAGAGTAAACAACAACAAGCATAATGCTTATAGTGGTGTTTACAGTTTTCTAGAAAAATACATATAAATGGCGGCTATTGTACAGTTTAAATGAAGAGCAAGCAAACATGAAAAGAAAATTGAATGAAAAATGTACATCAAAACAAAAATCCGTTTAAGAATACATATATTATATTTTTCGTTTTAACTTTGTGAGCGTGTTTTTAATCCAAACATATCATATCTATATGTTTTTTGAATCAGGAACCGACAAGGAATAAGACGAAATTGTTTTTAAATCGATTTCGGAAATTTGATTTTGATAATAATTTTTATATTTTTAATTTTCAGAGCTTGTTTTTAATCCAAATATAACATATTTATATGTTTTTTGAATCAGATAATGACGCAGAATAAGATGGAATTGTTTTTGGAACGTTTGATAAAAAAAATAATGTCAATTACAAGTTTCTGATTTTTAACGACCAAACTCACTCATTAGTTTTTAAGCCACCGAGCTGAAATGCAATACCGAAGTCCGGCCTTTGTCGAAGATTGCGTGGCCAAAATTTCAATCAATTTGATTGAAAAATGAGGGTGTGACAGTGCCGCCTCAACTTGTACAAAAAGCCGGATATAACGTCATCAAAGGTATTAATCGAAAAAATGAAAAATAAGGCCGGGGATATCATTCCCAGGAACTCTCATGTAAAATTTCATAAAGATCGGTCCAGTAGTTTAGTCTGAATCGCTCTACACACACACACGCACAGACACACACATACACACACAGACACACGCACACACACACACACATACACACACACACACACACACACACACACACACCACACACACACATACACCACGACCCTCGTCTCGATTCCCCCTCTATGGACATTCTGTGAGTTCGTCAGCTTGACTAAATGTTTTATTTTCGCCTTACGCGACTTGTTTTTTGCTGTATTTTTCTCTTTTTCTTTATTTTGTATTATATGTCTGTAATGAACATTTTAAAATAAAGAGGAAAAACACTACCCACGATCCTCTCAACGAAACAGTACATTAAAAAACCTGCGCACGCGCACACACACACAAACACAACTTTTCGAGAAAACATTGGCTGCATTTTTTTTTTTAACTGGTGAGCGTACCCTAAGAAGAAATCCAACATGTGTTGTCCATATGAATTTGCCCGTTCGGTTTTCTTTTGTTCTCATACGCGAGATGTCTCAAGAGGACCCATTTTGGCAAAGTTTAGAGGAGGGGGGGGGGGGGGACTGAGCATGTCCGTAATTTTATTATCCAAGTGGACAAGCGATCGACAAAAGCCCGACAAAAGACTGCCAAGTGCCGTAAATGAGTCAGGTAAGATCAAGGTGCGATTTTTGACTTGTACTTCATACCAGTTTTCCTCGCCTCTTCTCTCCTCATCAAAGGTCTAGCAACAAAGTTTGGGGGGTGTAATCTCATAAATAGTGACATAATATCACATGCGAATATGAGGGAACGAGACAGAAGAATGAATAAAACATCCGCTATTACGCTATGTGCCTTTTTTGAGTTGCGCAAGATTTCCTCTGTCAGATCATTCCTGACACTCCAAGCCACTGTTCAACTTGTCTCCTCTCTGATCCTGAGTCGACTTGACTACTGCAACTCATTGCTTGCCGGCCTCCCCACTGAAGAACTTGATCGCTTACAGAGAGTCCAGAACAGTGCTGCAAGGCTCATTCTGCAGAAGTCTAAGAAAGACCATGTCACTCCCCTACTTACTACCCTTCACTGGCTTCCTATGAAGTATAGAATCGAGTACAAGCTCGCTCTGTTAGGGTACCGCTGTTTTGAGAAATCACTTCCCCCCTATTTGTCCCATTCCCTCAGTATCTACGAGCCATCCCGTTCTCTCAGATCCTCCTCTGAAAAACTCCTTCGCATCCCCAAAACCAGGACCAAGACCTTTGGTGAAAGAACCTTTAGGTACCAGATTCCGACCGTCTGGAACTCGCTTCCAAGTTCTATCCGTGATTCCAGCAGCCTTTCCTCCTTCAAAACCCAACTCAAAACATACCTGTTTCGTAAAGCCTTTGCTTAGCCTGAGTAGACTCTCCACAACTCTATTCTGTTTTGGAACTCTCTACCCTGTATGTGCTTTATGGTCTCTTTGTCAATGGTATCTTTGTGTGTGCGCGTGCGTGCGTGTGTGTGTGTGTGTGTGTGTGTGCGTGTGTGTGTGTGTGTGTGTGTGTGTGTGTACTTTTAACATTGTACGCTAAGTTTTGCTTAGTGCTTGGGTTCTTGGTGTTATGTCTCAGTTAAATGTATGCTTTGTATGCTTGTTGATTTGTGCTAGTTTATTCTATAATGAATTTGTAAAGCGCCTGGAGCCAATTGATGGGACTCGCGCTATAGAAAAGTTATTTATTATTATTATTATTATTATCTGTGTTGTGGCTGGAAGAAAAAACAAGTCGCGTAAGGCAAAAATACAATATTTAGTCAAGTAGCTGTCGAACTCACAGAATGAAACTGAACGCAATGCAACGCAGCAAGACCGTAGCATCGTCAGTCCACCGCGCACGGCAAAGGCAGTGAAATTGACAAGAAGAGCGGGGTAGTACTTGCGCTGAGAAGGATAGCACGCTTTTCTGTACCTCTCTTCGTTTTAACTTTCTGAGCGTGTTTTTAATCCAAACATATCATATGTATATGTTTTTGGAATCAGGAACCGACAAGGAATAAGATGAAAGTGTTTTTAAATTGATTTCGAAAAAAACATTTTGATAATAATTTTTATATATTTAATTTTCAGAGCTTGTCTTTAATCCAAATATAACATATTTATATGTTTTTGGAATCAGCAAATGATGGAGAATAAGATAAACGTAAATTTGGATCGTTTTATAAATTTTTATTTTTTTTTACAATTTTCAGATTTTTAATGACCAAAGTCATTAATTAATTTTTAAGCCACCAAGCTGAAATGCAATACCGAAGTCCGGGCTTCGTCGAAGATTACTTGACCAAAATTTCAACCAATTTGGTTGAAAAATGAGGGCGTGACAGTGCCGCCTCAACTTTCACGAAAAGCCGGATATGACGTCATCAAAGACATTTATCAAAAAAATGAAAAAAACGTTCGGGGATTTCATACCCAGGAACTCTCATGTCAAATTTTATAAAGATCGGTCCAGTAGTTTAGTCTGAATCGCTCTACACACACACACACACACACACACACACACACACACAGACACACACACACACACACGCACATACACCACGACCCTCGTTTCGATTCCCCCTCGATGTTAAAATATTTAGTCAAAACTTGACTAAATATAAAAAGAAGAAAGAATACCGTCCAACTAACACGAAGAAGAATGGGAAAAAATCTTAAATAAAGGGAGAGGTACAAAGGTTGCGATTCATCTCGGCTAGATATTATTCACAATTTTTGTAAACATAGTAAGCCTATACTCGCATCAGACACATATTTTACATGTATCAGCATCCTACATTTTGTCCGTGTCTGCCTTCTGGCCGGGTTTGCGATTTCTACATATTATATTCATGTGTTCTTCTCTCTGACAGTGCGGGCTCAACTTTTACAAACGGGACAATATGACATCAAATAACGCTATCAAATATCGGAGAACATCCACACAAGCAAATGCTCTCAAGAATATGTAAACCAATGTTCATCAAAATCCGTCAGGTAGCACACACACACACACACACACACACACACACACACACACACACACACACACACACACACACACACACACACACACACACACACACACAGTCCGAGTGTGTCATTACTTGAATGGGGTGTGCACGTTAAAGATCCCACGATTGACAAAAGGGTCTTTCCTGGCAAAATTGTATTGGCATAGATAAAAATGTCCACCAAAATACCCGTGTGACTTGGAATAATAGGCCGTGAAAAGTAGGATATGCGCCGAAATGGCTGCGATCTGCTGGCCGATGTGAATGCGTGATGTATTTTGTAAACAAATTCCATCTCACACGGCATAGATAAAAATCCCTGCGCCTTGAATATGTGCGCGATATAAATTGCACAAAGTAAAAATACAAAAATAAATAAATAAATCCCTGCTCTTAGAACTGTACCCACGGAATACGCGCGATATAAGCCTCATATTGATTGATTGATTGAATCAGTGAATGTGAAAAGACTAGGGGTAGTCGTCTAAGACAGGTTAAAATCAGTCTAACGAATGACTACACAAACCTGCATGTGTCAGGTTTTAATTTTTGTTTGTTTGTTCTTTCTTTATTTTGTTTTGTTATTTCGTACGTTCGTTGATAAAATGCCGTCCCAACCTGCTGCCCACACACACAAACACACGTACACACATTATAATCCCCCCTCCCGAATCCCCTCCCCCATTCTCTACCCGCTAGCTCCTCTTTGTCTCACTCTCTCCTCCTTACAAATAACAATTTGATACGTTCATCTTTAAACTGAATTCCGAAACCTGTGCTCTTGTGTTTCGCGACTATCGTCAGCAGCAGGTTTTGTGTTCCTTTTACGTGTGCTCACTGAGGAGAATCTGTAAGTAACTAAATGCTTTATTCATTCCTTATGCTGTATTCTTTCCTTATGCTTTATTCTTATGTTTCATTTGATGCTATGATGTTTGCATATATGTACATTTTGACGCTGAAATTGAGCGTTAATAACTTCTAATATTTGATGACCAGTTGTTCTAAAGTTGTTTTAGAGTCTTGTGAATTAAAGACTCGTAAGAGAATCAAGTAAGGCAGACTCGTTCTCATTTTCCCGCCAGTTCAATGGGCTTTGTTTGGGGAAAACACATATACACATTTTGTACTAGCATTCCACTGGGCTAAATAATGTCTAGCACATAAAACTCGCGCGTGTATCGTAACCCATGTGTATCGTTGCCATTTTTCCCCATTTTATCACATATTATTTCTGGAGATCAGTAAAGTCTGAGTAGTAGTCGGTTAAAAGCCCAAAGTTAAGCCCTCAGTGCCATTGGCCCGTAAAGCTACCTATTTACGATTTAGGCGCAGAAACCCCTACAATTGATGAACGGGAATTATGGTTGACATATATTTTGGGTAATGAACTCGTATCATGAGTTTGATGAATTCAGGCATGAGAATGATAGAGATCTTCTGAGTTAAGATTTCAGACAATAGGAAGATATTGTCTACAGGCTGCACAATTTTGACTATTAATTCTCATGTTGCACTTTAAAGGCGCTTGCCTACAGAAGAACTTTGCGACTGAAACAACCTAACATTTTGTGCAGTCGCATAGATGCAAAACAGACTTTTAATCTAAGGCGTTATGATTTAGTCGCGCTTCCCTGTAAAGTAATAGACTGTTGTCTAACGCTTCATTTTGAAGCATGGGAGCTTGCGCTTACCCCATGCCTGAGTTATCTTTCTTATTCTTGTCGTTATTATTCAACTCGATGAAGATGTGTCTTCATGGCGATGAACATACTTAATAATAACAATTATTTTGCAGTTGCGGTTCATGCAGTTGGTTAATTTATGTAGAGCATTTTCCTATGCAAGGCTTAGGCCCAAGGGAAGATGTTGGTTACTTCCCTTGACATTAGCTGTTGTGGAGTTGTTTAACTCACTGTGGATTCTCTTTCAGAGAATGCTGTGTCTGCAGGATTTTGGCTGTATTGTTACTTGTCTATATTTGTCATGATTATTTTGACAAATGATACAGTCATACATTCATAGGTTTATTGTGGAATGTATGTATGGTTAGGATGCATTGGTATGAATGGTGCGTTTTTACTTGTTATGCCATGTACTTATATTATGTTTTCTTTTCTTTTCATGTGTCATCAGACACTGCTTTCTGGTGTTTGCTTTCTGGTGTCTACTTTCTGGTGTTTGCTTTCTGGTGTCTACTTTCTGGTGTACGTTAATTAAAAGTCACGTTATCGCAACCTCTGTCTTGGCGTCTCATTTATGCTTCCTGGCCTATCCCCCCCTGCCACTCCACCCTATCACATTTACACAAGTCCAAAACATTCTACGAAGCAGGTTATTGATGTAAGGACTCTTTGTGTAGCCTTTGTTAACAATGCCTTTCGTAGCTGTGCTGTCTGTGTGAACAGTTACTGTACTTCCACGAAATTTGTGTGCCCACACTTTCACAGCCTGCACAACTGTTATCACTTCTTTGTAATTAATATGCAGTCCCGCTGCGGCTGGGACATCACACTGAAACACTGTATAATGCCAATCACCACCACAAAAAGCTCATGCACTGACATTGCACGCATCAACCCACACATGGACGGGGGGCTTATCAGTATAATACACAGTGCCATTAAAGACACGCAAAAACGTGAGCCACCACGCCACGTCTTTATGGAACTCTGCCGAGAGCCGCGCCTTGTGTTTTCCTTGCCGTAAAGGCTGTTCTTAACCAGACGAACCTTTGGTTCGCGAACTAGGTTCGTGGGGTTCGGCAAACCTCAAGACTGGTTCGGCGAACTTGTCTTGGTTCTTAACCAGACGAACCTGAGTTTTCGAACTAGGTTTGGGGGGTTCGGCGAACTAGGTTCGGGGTTTGCAAGTCATGTCTTGGGAACCTTGAAGATCGGGCCGAACCTTTGACTCTTCTGCCAAGGAGGAAGACAAATTATTGAAAAACTGAATCTCAATGGCGGACGAAATCACCCAAGTCAAAATTACATTTTCTGAGATTTTATAAAAACAACGCTTGAACGAAAAGGTAGAATGGTGACTTCCGTTCGATTTCAAGTTAAGCTTTTCACTTTTCCGAGCAAGACAACCGCTGAGAGTGAAAAAAACGCCGCTGTTCGACTTCGAAATTTCCAGTCGTAGACGACCTTTGCTTCTGCAGCATTGTGTTAGTGCAGGTGAGGCAGTGTTACTCATTTCGCTGAGCTCGTTTTCGTATTGTTGTGCATTAGGATCATCTAGTATGATATGAATAAAAGCAGGAATGACTTCGGCATGTAAACGCATTGATTTTGTCGAAATCAGCACAGCAGTAAGCTAGATTCTTTCTGCTCAATTTGTTTAATTTTTTTCTTCAAAAGTTTATGACTTTGATTTTGATTGTTTGTTTATCTCATCGGCACAACATCCATCAGGCAAAATATCAATATGTTGAATGATAACGTTGAGATAAGGAAGTTCACACATTTATCTGCTTGCAACAACAATCGCAAGGACAGATCTATCTGCTTTGTTGACTGCTAGATTTTCATTGAATTTCCCAAGTAATGATGATCTCGTTTTCAATTAGATCTGGACAGTGTTTGTGTTCTTAGATTCATGATTGACCATGCAGGCTGATTGAGATCATAACATTGTGTTTGTTTGTGCTGGTGCAATGTGCAGATCAATGGCCCGGACCGCAGGATGACCCAGTGATCAATACAACTTGCGTTCACCACTCAACATTGTCTTCCACCTAACTCAAGGGCAAAAATAAAGGTACATGCTGGTGAAATCATTGTGCAATTTATGTCTGTGAAGATCAAGATAGTTGTTAGCTCTAACTGATCATGCTTATTATTATCAAGTTACATACACACTCCGCCCCAGCACCACCCTAAACCCATAACAACACTTTCCAGTCCAACTACCCCCACCCTTCCGTGCAACATATGTTGCCGTCTGTACCTTGTTTGTGGTTATGGGGAGTGCTCAAATAGTTCCATAACTGGTAATATAAATTAAAAGTACTGAGAGTTTCATTTTCCATTGCTCTTCCCCTTCCTCACGTCACATTACACACTCCCTTTGCCCCCACCCCCTCTCTCTTTCTATGCTCTCTTTTTTCTTTTACTTCTTCTTCTCTTTCTCTCTCTCTCTACCTGTATAAATCAGCTCTCTGGTTGTTGCTTCTGTAAGTGTAATGTAAAGTTCTACATCTCTGCATTTGTATTGTCATTTTTCAGAATGCCCTTGTAATAACTTCAGCGTCTGCCCATGGAGTCTATATAGGTCAAAGTCTCAAATGTGATGTGATCAAGAGGATGCCGCAATGATCCAGGTAATATTGCAAATACTCAAACTGATCTAAAAGCAGAAGCATAACGTGATCCACAAACATTTCTGCTTAAACATTACAGGGTTACAGTACACCCAGAAAAACAGCTGGATGTTAGTGCATAATTATCTGCAAGTGCAAGCAACATCGACCCTCTCCCCCTGCTCTTTTTCCATCAGCAAGAGCAACATTTATTTTCATGTACAACTTTTCTAGTGCCTCATGTTGTATAACTGTTGATATTTAAATGAAGCAAGTGTTTGTTTTCAATGGCACTGCATTTCCCATACATGTACACACACACACACACACACACACACACACACACACACACACACATTCGCATTGTCTCTGCCTGTCTGTCTGTCTGTCTGTGTCTGTCTGTCTCTCTCTCTCTGTCTCTCTCTGTCTCTCTCTCTTTCTCTCTCTCTCTCTATTTCTCTGTTTTTACATAAGTAATTTTGATCACTTGCACTTCACTGGGATTTAGTTACTGAATCAGTCATTCAGTGAGAGTGTTATGTAGAGTAAGAGTATTGAGTCTGCTGCTGCTGCTGCTGTTGTTCTTACTCATTACTGTTTTTCCTCTCTGCATAATTCTTGTTCTCCCTTAAATTGCTGGTGTTATTTTCATCATTACAGTATCTGTCCATTGAGTCTGCGTCTGAGCTGTGATGGGACCAAAAAGATTCCAGAATGAAAGAGGTAACTTTTACTGATCTTTATTTAGTTTATGGAGAAGTTGGTTCACATAATGCATTACAGAGTTGCTGCCTTTTTAGATATATTAAACATTGTACCAGTCATTACATGATCAAACTGTGTTAGCCACCCCACCTTACCCGGTTCCCAGCTATCCTTCTATCCCCGCCTCTAAACCCCCACCCCAATCCTTCCATCTCCCCCAAATCAAATTTACTGACACAACACTGATTTTCATTTTACCTTATTTAAGTGTTCTTTGAATAAAATTATATAGCCTGTTGCTGCTGCAAATGTTGTTGTGACTGTTCTTCCTCAGTGTATATTTTTTTCGTTTCCTCAGAATGCAGTTCTCCCATGCACCACAGCGTCTATCAATGGAGTCTACAATATTGTCTGGGATGTGATTTGAGCAAGAGCATGTCAGAATGATCAAGGTAACTTTTTAAACACACAGAACTGATCAAACTGTAGAATTCAAGTACACAATTTCAGATGTTTTCAAATGCATAACATACTGCAACAGTCAGGGTCTTTCTCCACATAAAGAGTGTGAGGTTTTCTTGGTAAAATTGCGATTTTTGTCGCTATGCGCAGAGTGCGACCTTTTTATTTGATTTTTGTACTATAAAGGCAGATATTCAAATCAAAGAAAGTCTTGCATGGGGAGGAAGGAATATGCATGAGGCTTTTGACAAGACAAACTGTCCTTATTAGAGCCTAAACATACGTTCCTTACCGTTAGAACCAAAATGTCAGACATCATAGATGCTCCAATTAAACAAAAGAAGGGCATCCTTTTACTTAAACATAATTATACACTGTACCGCACATTAATAACCTGGTTGTGTTCTGTGGCAGTGCATAGTGGGAACCTTTTTGCTTAATGAATTTCACATGTGTCTGTAACATGAATCTCCACCAAAAGAAGCTGGACGTAAAAAGGGGTGTCTAAAAAAAAGCGCCATATTTCCTTTTTGATCTCTTTTTTTTTCACAGTCAAAAATCAGATTAAAAAGAAAATAGGGAGGTTTTTTTACCATCCTGTATAGTCTTGTTGTTCCCATGTAAAAACCTAGTCAAACATGTGGTGTCTGATATGCTGGGTAATATGGTGAGGAACATGCCTTTAAAGGCCCAGTGATAATTGTGAAAGCCGTTCTGCTCAGCTGGAATTTGATGAATTTTGTTGTTGTTGTGTTTAATGAAATGAATTCGCAAAAAGGAAAACAATTTTTTTTACTGTTCACACAAAGCACTTGTAGATAGTTGGTATGTGCCGCATGTCAGGGGTGGTCTTATTCAATCAATCAATATGAGGCTTATATTGCGCGTATTCCGTGGGTACAGTTCTAAGCGCAGGGATTTTTATTTTTTTAATTTTTTTTATTTTTATGCAATTTATATCGCGCACATATTCAAGGCGCAGGGATTTATTTATGCCGTGTGAGATGGAATTTTTTTACACAATACATCACGCATTCACATCGGCCAGCAGATCGCAGCCATTTCGGCGCATATCCTACTTTTCACGGCCTATTATTCCAAGTCACACGGGTATTTTGGTGGACATTTTTATCTATGCCTATACAATTTTGCCAGGAAAGACCCTTTTGTCAATCGTGGGATCTTTAACGTGCACACCCCAATGTAGTGTACACGGAAGGGACCTCGGTTTTTCGTCTCATCCGAAAGACTAGCACTTGAACCCACCACCTAGGTTAGGAAAGGGGGGAGAAAATTGCTAACGCCCTGACCCAGGGTCGAACTCGCAACCTCTCGCTTCCGAGCGCAAGTGCGTTACCACTCGGCCACCCGGTCCTAATACATACAGGTAAACTGACAGGTACTTTTCCACAGTGGAACCCCCCTTTCAGACCCATTCATTTCAGACTTCCTCCTTTTTAAGATCTTGCTTCTTTAGATGTTCTGTGACGGGTGAAGTGGCGCGCAGTGGTAAGACGTCAGCCTCCTAATCGGGAGGTCGTGAGTTCGAATCCCGGTCGCTGCCGCCTGGTGGGTTAAGAGTGGAGATTTTTCCGATCTCCCAGGTCAACTTATGTGCAGACCTGCTTAGTGACTTAATCCCGTTCGTGTGTACACGCAAGCACAAGACCAAGTGCGCACGGAAAAGATCCTGTAAACCATGTCGGAGTTCGGTGGGTTATGGAAACACGAAAATACCCAGCATGCCTACTCAACGAAAGCGGAGTGAAGCTGACTATGCTCTCAGAGTATAGTGTGGGGAACCCAAATGGGCAAACGAGCTCACACGTCACCAGAATTTCTGGAACGCTGAAGAAGAAGAAGATGTTCTGTTCATAACCTGTAAATTACCCCCATTTTAAGACTTGATTTTCTCACATTTTTTAAGGTCTTAAAAGGGATTTCCCCTGTACTCCTAAAAAACCCTGACCCACAAAGTAATGTAATTATAACTGCTGTAATCGTTCCTTCCGTGTGCTATTATCTGTGGGTTGGTTTTTTTTTCTCCTGTGTTGTCTCATCCTCTGTGCGCCCTGAAAGAGACCTCCGGGTCGAAATTGCCGTACCTTGTCTTATCCAGCTGTGATCCCGCCTTCGTATTAATGTGAGGGCAGTACCTTTTTTAAACTTTCAATATTGACCGTACGTTTTGCTTAAAGACCAATAATGAATTAAAAATACATCAGAAAATTATTTCCTCACTATACACAATAACCCCTCATTTAAAGGCTGACAAAGTCCTATTTAATTAGTTTACTTACTTCCAGGGCTTTTCCCATCGTTGCGGGGATGTATAAATTAAGCTTCCTGCAAAGTTTTAGGTTTGAAGTCCTTACCAATTACAAGAAATAATCAATTCTTTATAAAGTTTATTGCTATCTTTAGAAACAGTTCTCCAGGGCTTGGGCTATTTTTAGACCGTCAACACAGACAGTACAGCTTCGTCAATCCCCGCGTGAAGGAAATCGCTCACCTTCCACGTGCAAAACGTAGTGATATTGACACGCCAGATTAGCGCGGTAGCGGATTGTGCTAAGCAGGAAAGCGCGCTTTTCTGTATTCTTGTTAACTTCGCAATTTCCGGAAAACATCCACTTTCACTTTGAGACTGTTCTGTTTACATTCGACACTATCAACACCACTTTGCAATACTGAAATAATTTTTTCTGTTTTTGAAAGCTACAGCCAATCGTTATTATATCCCCTTAGGTACAGTTTTATAACATTATTGGCACATGTAAACAATAGGAATTAATTAATGAACGCTACGAAAAGGGCAGCCTTTAACCTATGAACTTGCAACTGTGTTGACCTGTGTAATGTAACATAGACCACCACCATCTCTCTCTCTGTCTCTCTCTTACACCCCTTACCTGTTCGCAAACCTTTACCCAAATGTATGCTAAATGTATATACAATACAAGACAAGACAAGACATGGCAAGACAAGACAAGTTAGGAAAAGGTTGCCAGTAGGCCAATAGAGGGATGACAAGACAAGGCATGACAAGACAAGACAGGACAGGACAGGGACCAAAAAAAAAAGAAAGAAAAAAAGAAAGATAACTAATTCGGTCAACAGATGTTAAAGAAATAAGCATTTGTTTGGGTTGAATGTTTGGGTGTCACCCTGTATATATTTGTATTTTTGCAGGACAGGGTCGAGTTGTGATGATGTCAGGGCGACTGAAGACACACCAACAAGTATTCTTCGGAAGTGTTTGGAACACAAATGAACATTATTTCATAATAAAAAGGCGGCTGACATTGATGTTCATATCGGTTCATGTTCATATTCTCAGCACAGACGTGTGCTTAGAAATCGGATGTTTAAGAACAAGAGACAACCCTGAATAAAGCCTTATGAAATATGGTTGGAGCTGGATCAAAAGTGTGTGTGTGTGTGTGTGTGATTGAAGGGCAACATTTATAAATGATGAGACAGAAAGCTAAAGCACATCCTTTTATCGTACGTTCCATATCGTCCTCCTACTTTAAATGCTTGCTAATACAGACGTTCTCCAAGAAAATGTCTATCCAGTAATGTTTTGTTTATCGCAATGAAAGCTTTTTTTTGAGAAGAATGAAGAGGAATCAAATTTTGTAAAAACAAAAAAACAAGACAATTGAATTGCTCAAAACGTAAAGAAACAGGATGATTTTGGTTCAGTAGTACTATTTGTAGACCCTTAAAGCAATACATCCACAAGGGATTCCAGTGTATCAGTGCAAATAGAAAATTTCTGATATAACTTGAAAATTAAAACAGACTGAATTGTGATAAAAAGAACCAAAATACCGAGTAGTTTTTTTTTTTAGGTCTCCCTCTTCACTCAATCCCCAAACTCATATTCTGTACCGAAAAGAGCTCAAACACACACGTGGACAGACAGACACGCACACACACTTTGGTAAACATCATGTATGCTTCTCGACTCTGCTGATCCACAATTAGAAATATCGCTATCATCATTTATTTTTGGTCACCGTCTTTCCCTTTTCACAGGCAAGTTTTTTTGTGTAGCATTTCCCATAGAACCCCGATGGCTCCACGGTAGACACAATGATCAGTCCATACCAGTCATGTTATTTTCTCGAATCAATTTATAACCTTTAACCCAGGAGGGTAAATGACATGGAAGGCTTCGGGTAATCTTGAACTTTAATGTGTTAAATTCATAGCTCATAATTCAGAGGCATTCAAGCCTCCAAATTTGGAGAACCTGCACTTGTAATCATAACAAGTCTTTTAAATCCCTTCAAGTCACGGAATGAACTCCGATGAACTGTACGAATCATAGCGTACTCTGGTACGAATGCATTTTGTTTACAAATTACATGCGTCAAAGAAGGAATTATCCGTGTCAGCGGACAGGGGAGGCAACTTTGTCGTGCAATTGAAGTCCCTTGGTTGACAACCTACGCCATTTTCGCCGATCAAACAACCAAATTAATTAATTATGCTTAGGTTTGGAGCTTAATCCGTCAATTAATTTCATGATAAATGTTCTTGGGCTTGATTACAGGTACTTGGATCTAAAATAAGTAAAGTATGCCACTCGATTCTGAGCTATGAATTTAACCCATATGTGCCCACCGTCCCATATATGGGACGCTATCTTTTAGTGGAGATTATAAATTAACTGAACCCAATAAAGTGGTTATCATTCCCCAGACATATCAAGGGAGGCTACGTGTGTCCAGTTTTCGTGTTGAACGGGATGTATCTCCCTTACCGTTTCACACAGGTGCAGCCATTTGCATTTTTTGGTCTGAATTGATGAGCAGAATGGCAAGCAGTAAAAGGTAAGTTGTTATTTTCTTTACCAAGGACTTTTATATATCAAACAAAGAATAAATAATGGAGATACTGATGTTATCTGAATATGGATTTCGCGGATTGTTTAAAAAAAAAGTTTTGCTTGCATCTGTGAGTGTTTGAAGTGCCGTCCCATATATGGGACCGTGGGCACGAGAGGGGTGGGGTTTTTAACACATACAAAGGATGTGCTTCTTTTGTCTTCCAGACTCTATAATGTCAACGAAGTTTTATCAATGCTGGAAGATGACAGCAGTGTCCAGGAAGCCTCTGTCTTCATTGAGCCACCTCCTGTGACTGAGGACACTGATGAAGACAGCGGAGAAGAAGACGGGGAAGGGACAGTCTCCAACCTCAATGGCCGTCAGCTGCGGGCGCCTCTTTCTGTCACAGTTGTCAGGAATGGTCAACGCTAGCCACTTTATGAACCCGAGAATGACAGGTCTTCAGATGAAGAAAGAGTAAGATTGGACTTAAGCTTGTGTAAAGGCCACTCAGACGCAGAATCTCAGCATCGACGAGTCGATGGTGCTGTATTACGACAGGCATGGCGCTAAACAATTCATTCGTGGTAAACCAATCAGGTTTGGGTTCAAAATGTGGGTTCTGACCACTCCTCTGGGATACATCGTTCAGTGCGAGCCCTACCAAGGAGCCACAGGACAACCGACAGCGTACCCGGGCGTTGGCATGGGAGGGGAGGTGGTTCTTATCTCATAGCCGAGCTGCAGGAAGTGGAGAGATGCTCGTTCCACCTGACGTTTGACAATCTTTTCACGAGTTTGAAACTGGTGGATCGGCTGTCGGAAAAGAACATCGCGTGCACAGGCACAATCCGAGCAAATCGTCTCGAAGACTGAACACTGAGAGATGTGAAAGACATGCATAAGACGCCAAGAGGAACCTTCGACTATGCCACAGACACAAAGTCAGGTCTCATTGTCGTGCGATGGAACGACAACAATATCGTGAACGTCGTCTCAAACAAGGTTGGGGTACATCCACTTCAGGTGGCAAAGAGGTGGTCAAGGTCAGAGTCCAGGCAAGTTCAACTCCCACAGCCCTTCCTGATTCGCCACTACAACCAAACCATGGGAGGTGTTGATCGCACTGATCAGAACGTTGGCAAGTACAGGGTTGCCATACGCTCGAAGAAGTGGTGGTGGGCCATCTTTGCCTACTGCCTAGACGTCTGTATCCAACAGGTGTGGCATCTGTACCGAGCAACTGAGGCTGCAAAGAACAACCCGCTGGATCTTCTCGCCATCCGCAGGCGAGTTGTCAGGGTCTACCTTGGCCGCGCTTCACACCATGCAGCACCTGACCGTTAAAGAAGTCAGGTTTCTGTGGACAAGCGGGTCTTGGAAGAGATCAGGTTTGACCGACTGGACCATCTGGTGGAATTATGGCCAACACAACTGAGATGCGGAGCTTGCGGCAAGAAGACCAAGCATCGTTGCTCAAAATGCAAGGTCGGGGTTCATGACCGATGCTTCTAGCAATATCACACTAAATGATGTTCTTCAACGTATGTGAACCACGACTGCAACACTCTATTCTTCAGTTGAATTGAAGTCAAAATGACAAAAGCCACCGACTGTTTCCAGAGTCAGAAACGAAATGTCGAATTGTGTTCACAGTTTGTTTCATTCTGTACAAAATGTTAGAATGAACAGTTTATTTCCCATTTATCAAAGGCAACAATTGCTCAAAATTCAGTTGTGTGACTTGTTTATGTTATCTTGAATGATTTTATTTCAATAAAAGTTCAGACCATCTGTAATTTTTGCTTTTCTATGTAATGTGAGAAAGTAAGAAAACCCCTACCCTCTCGTGCCCACTGTCCCATATATGGGACGGTAACGTTTTGTCTTCTAAATCACTAATTTCAAAGTTGTACTCCAAATGAGTATGAAATAGGTCAATTATAGACCAAATACCATGCAAACAAGCAATTTTTGTTTGAAAAAAAAATTTGGGCATATATGGGTTAACACACTAAAGTTCAAGATTACCAGGCTTCGTGCACCATGATCAAGTGGGAAGGAGAGACCCAAATCGACAACCAGCACGGAGTTACCACTCAATCGGTGATTTCGTCTTGGAGGCA
Organism: Littorina saxatilis; assembly: GCF_037325665.1. Taxonomy (NCBI): domain Eukaryota; kingdom Metazoa; phylum Mollusca; class Gastropoda; order Littorinimorpha; family Littorinidae; genus Littorina; species Littorina saxatilis. The sequence goes on from NW_027127891.1 coordinate 37,681, forward strand.
GCCATTTTTGGAAGGGGAATAACTTACTTGCTTTTATTGTCGACTCGGAGTGAGCTCCCCTCGTTTGTCGGCGATCCAGGTATCGTGTCTTAACTGGACGAACTCGACCTTGAGTTTGCCGAACAAGTTCGCCCAGTTAAGACACAAACCATGGTTCGCGAACCTTAGTTCGGCGAACCAATGGTTCGTCTGGTTAAGAACAGCCTTAAGGGAAGCATCACACCCAGAATACGGCGCAGAAAGAACTTTCCTCCTGTGAGCGCTTTGGCTGCGTAGTTAAAGGCTGCCTGCAAGCTGCTGCAACTGCTCCAACGTTGCCCGTTTTCGCGCAGAAAACTGCTGTAACTGGTCTTCAAGCTTGACCAGTTTATCCTGTCCGAGGGACAGGGTGCATTCTTGGGTGTCGATCTCTAGCCCCAAGAAGGTAATCCGTTGTGTAGGCCCCACCACTTTATCATAGCTTACAAAGAACCCCAGCTGGCGTACTAAACGAATTAGCTCATACAGAGCTGCATTGCATTCTTCGAATGTCTGACCTACCACTAAAAAGTCATCAATGTATGATACTACCTGTTTAAAACCACGTTTGGACATCGAACGACTGATGGCTTGCGAAATACGATGGAAAATGGCAGGTCCCTGTCTCGCCCCGAAGGGAAGTCGGGTATCAAACAAATAAGTTGGACGGTCATGCCCCTTGAACTGCCATTTTAGGCCAGTGGTTGAGTATTCCGAAGGATGTATGGCCACAGATCTGTAAGCTGACAACAGGTCTAGTTTCGCGCAATACATTCCTGGTTTTGCTAAACGACAAGCAGCGTCTAACGTTCGAAATCTAACCCTATCAGCTGTGGCATAATCATTCATAGCAACCCCCTGTGGACGACTACCGTCATGGATAAGCCGAACTTTTCCATTTGTTTTTGGAATAGCGCCTATTGCACTGATTACGGTTGGTTTCTCGCTTGCAACGAAATAGTGCCCTTTGTCTATCTGCTCCACGAGGTCAGCTTCCATCAAGTCACTATGCTCTAAAGCCGAGCGATGATTTCTTTGTTCTGCATCAATAGGTTTGCTATCAGGATCAGAAAGTTTAAACCCATGTTTCATTCCATCTAATATGAATTCTTTATCCCAGTCATGTTTTAACTCAGCTTCCCACTGTTCAGGTTTGCTACTGATAGAATTGACCTGCCCTAGAAATGTACCAGCGAAGGGGTCTTTTGATTCAGATAGTTGGATGGGGCCTACCTGTGTGGTCTGCCTGTCCTAATGTTGTTTGGGCGCTGCTGGAGCCTGAGTTACCTGCGATGGTGGGGCGGACCCCCCCCCCCCCCCCCCTGGTGATGGTCCTTGCTGGGGTGATTCTGTCCGCAGGAAGCGCAGGAGTGCTCAAAATTGCACCGGCTACCAAACGTACAGTAACCTCTGTTCCACTGCAGGCAGATCTCCTTTCCCGACGCCGCAACGGGTCGACGCTTTGTTGTAGCGTTGACCTGGCGCTGTTGCTGCTTCCCGTGCGTTGCCTTCTCACGAAGTGATACCGTAGATAGGTGAGGTATGTCCGAACCCCATCTGAAGCCGGATGCTGCCTGTAGAGCTCGGTATTCCTGATCGTACAGAAGAACAGACGCCCAGGAATAGCGACAGGCCAGTTCGCCCACCTTCACGGTGTAGGCAATGTAGTCCAGGGTATCCTGCTGCTGTAGGTACCCACGCTGGAGAAGCTCCGCCATAAAGCGTCCATTGGCTGCCATCCACATGGCTGGACTAACGCTGTCCAGCTTTGGCTTTTGCGATGACAGCTTCAGGGACAATCCACCCCCAAGCTGGATTTCGGACTCCAACTCCGATCCCGCGCACGACACGTTGTCCGTAATTTTTAAAACAGAGCCTGTCTCACCTTTCGTCAGGTATATCGCCGGGTCGGTGAAGGTGGTGTCCCTCCTTGTCTGGCCAGACCCGTTGTTTAGTATATCATCCAGCAACAGTTGTCTGCTGGTGTCAGGCCTGGCCAGCGGTCCGTTTGCTCTGTCCCCGCGCAGCCGCTGTGAGGAGAAGACGGTCCCCTTTCTTCAGCTTTAGTTATCCCCGAGTACGCAGTAGGAGGGTCCAGCAGACTTTAATTTTGTGTGTGTGTGTGTGTGTCTGTCTGTCTCGACTTAACAGCTTATTGCTGGGAAACTACTGGGCGCAGTTCGTTCAAAAGTTGATATACTAACTTGATAATAGGTCCGATTGATCGTATTAAAACTTCATAATGTTACCTGGGACCTAAATGCCCCAAAAAACACAAAAGTTCTTGACGGTTGGACGAATTCAATCGGAGCGACAGCCAGCCATTGAGCTGATAGAACAGCGAAACACGTCACCCAGTGACGAGAAAAGCGTGATTTCCAAGCCAGCCAGCGGGTGGGGATTATTTTGGTCTCGGTGAGACTGAAAGAGAGAGAGTCGTCTGCTGCAGATCTGTCGTCTGCTGCAGGATCTGTCGTTTGCGCGGTGTGTGTGTGTGTGTGTGTTCATTTTGTGCACATGTGTTAGTGTTACTGTTTGTGTGTGTGTGTGTGTGTGTATGTGTGTGTACGTGTGTGTGTGTATGTATGTGTGTGTGTGTGTGTGTGCACTTCGCGTGCTTGGCGACCTAATTTTAGCACCCTAGGCATTTGAGTTCACTGGAAAAATTGTCAGGGTTAGTGGCTTGGTGGCCAAAGTGATCCGGGTTCGATTCCCGGCATGGGCGGTCTATTTTTTTTAATTTTTTTAAATTCTTGTTTACTATTGTTTATTATGAACGTTTTAATGTTTTATTTTACTCTAAAGATTTTTTTATGTGAAAAAAATTATTATTATTTTTTTTGTTGTTGAATCCAAGTGATCCGGGTGGAAAGCGATTCGTCTATGGCCAAAGTGATCCGGGTTCGATTCCCGGTATGGGCGGTCTATTTTTTTTTTTTTTAAATTCTTGTTTACTATTGTTTATTATGAAGATTTTAATGTTTTATTTTACTCTAATAATTTTTTTAATTATGTAAAATAAATAAAAATAAAAAAATTTTAAATCCAAGTGATCCAACATTTTAATGTTTTATTTTACCCTAATATTTTTTTTTAATTGTGTAAAATAAATAATTTTTTTTTAAATCACTTGGATTTAAGAATTTAAAAAAAATTTTTATTTTACACAATTAAAAAAATTCGATTCCCGGCATGGGCGGTCTATTTATTTATTTTTTTTAATTCTTGTTTACTATTGTTTATTATGAACGTTTTAATGTTTTAATTTACTCTAATAATTTTTTTAATTGTGTAAAATAAATTAAAATTTTTTTTTAATCCACGTGCACAAGACAAAAACTTTCATACTGGGGGATCGAGCCAGTCTGAAGAGTACTCGGGTCCAGCGCGAGCGTTTTTTATTTGATGTCCTCTTCATAAAGAAGCACAAGCGCCCTTTTTGACTGCAGAGTTTCCGTCTGCAGCACATTTAAAACTTCCTCAGAAAGTTCGCCCTCCTCCGCCCATTCACTAAACGAAAACGCCATAATGTTTCACTTTGCTGGGTCCTGCTGCGCTCTTGCTGTTGGGAAACGGACTGAACCCATACGGTTCCTTCCAACCTATATCTCTCCCTCTCATCCTCCACTACGCCCCCCTCCCCTCCCCTCCACCCCCACCCTTTTATTCGTTGCTCATTCTCCTATTACCTCAACACCGACACCCCCCCCCCCCCCCCGCTTCCCCTCCCCTCCCCATGTGCTAGACCACCCCACCACTCTGACCACACACCGACATCTGTTATCTCTCACAATTAACTTTCTCACGGTGGCACCACAGCTATGCCCCCCCCCCCCCTCCCAACCCTCACCCCCCCCCCCCCTCTTCCTGCACACAGCAACATACAATCATAGTTTAAATTAACTTTCTTCTAGAAACTACACTTAAAGAATTGTGTACACATGAATTTTGATATACAATTTCAAGCAGTAAAACGATTATTTTTGATTTGGTCTAGAGATTGATAACCCCTATAGGTAGAATAGCAGTTTTGAAATCCTTAATAATGTCCAAGCTTGTATATTTGTGGATGTTGTTGCCAAACCCTCCAGACAAGTTTGTAAATGATTTACAGATGAGGATTTTCGACTTTGTGTGGAATCGAAAACGTGATCGGATAAGTAGAAATGTTGTAGTTAAAAGTGTTTATGATGGTGGCCTTGATGTCCCTCACGTTAAGACGTATATGTCAGCTTATGTTCTAAAACATCGTCGGGCCGACGACAGTCTGTTGTCGGGGTAGGTTGTCAGGTTTTGAGTCGCTCATTTTTGAATCAAGATTTGTAAGAAAAAAATTGTAAGTATTGACCAGCAATTTCTGTCTCTAACACCAGAGGGAACGTCTGTGTTTATTTTGGTCCCTTTTGTTATAACTGGGTTTTTTGAACTGCTAATGTCAGTCTGATGTTTGCAGGGCTATTATACCAAAACACTTTCCAATGGTACTGAAACAGTCCACGCTGGTGAAGCCTCTCCACAGATGAAACAAGACTATTGTATTACGTCTACGCATGATGCATACACCATAATTTTATTCTGATGTAGAAAGAATAAACACATTTATGTTTCTTTGGTGTCGTTTGATTATTTGTGTTTTTCAATTAACCATATCCACATATCGAGACTCTGGGAGTTACTTCCCTTGTTTTAGGAAGCAAACACACACAAATGCTGCTAACAAGCGCTGTGCTTGGGGACAATGTAAAACGGATGATAGGTATCCTGAACGCTGTGTTGGCGTGAAATTCATCCCATTTGTGAAACCGGGAAAGCATCTGTACCATCTAGATCGCTGCCTTCGCTGGATAAAAGCCTGCAATCGCCCAGCTTACCAGTTGAACGTCAACACAATCAAGTCGTACACGTACATTTGCAGCAAGGTCAGATCTCGCACGACTTTGATTCAAGGCCTATTGCTAATTGGCTCACGTAAGTGTAGCCTATGCGATGGTAAACTTTGTCTGTCTGTGCGTGCGTGCGTATGTATGTGTGTATGTCTGTGGTAGAAACTTTAACATTTTTGGCTAAACACCGAAATACTCATTTCACGTGGTTAATTTTCAAGCACCATCCTCAAAATATTGAAGCAATGATCAACACTGTGTCGGCATGTGTGTAGTTAAAGCGTGTATCCAAAGAAAACGGGTGGTGGGGGGTTTTGAAGGGGTACAAGCAGTTGACTGATTTGTGTCGTGTTTGGCATGTAGACGGCAGGTCAGGTGTCAAGATCAGGTCAGGGGTCGCGCGAAGGATTGTGGTCCAGTTCTCACCTCGCCGATTCGCCGGGGAAGACGATTTCATGTTGTTCGGTTTCTAAGCTCCAGAAAAGTAAATAAAGAAGATACCAAAGGGAGATTTCCTACAATTTGATCTGCACAGCGTGTTTCCAATGTCCACGCGAGGAAGAGCTGTCGAAAGCGCGGCAGTCAGTGTCGATCTTGCAGCCGTATCCCGGTAAGTTCAGAGACAGATCTAGTGTCTCCCACTCTGATAACGTGTCACCTACTGTTAATCCGTTTTGTTTTAATTTCTTTTTATTTCAGCAGACACGGATGTCAAACACAGTGCTAGGCAGTCACCTCTAGTGAAATGAGTTGATCTAAAGTGCCTGTAATGTTTGGATGTCTTTGCTCGTGGTTCGATTTATGTGAATTTCAAGACTTGCAGTAGAGTCTCAAGTTAAGTTTACTCTGCCCGAAAAAAACTGTCCACCATTTACTTGAACATGCAGATATAAGAAAACGGAATGAATCTGTTCTCAAAGTCAAAATGATCACGATTTTTTCCTCAGATTCAAAACATGCACTGTCATGGTTTTGTCTGTACAATTTAGTAAGTCTTAAGTACTTTGCAACAACTTCCTTGAACGTGAAAGACAGTTTTTGAATGCTAGATCTGTATCGCGTTTCATTCCAGACTCGATCCTCTCTTTGATTGTAGATCTACTGTTTGCTGTTTACGCACTATCATATGATTCGCTATGTAACGTTTGGTAAGCTTACCTTGCCACAGCTTTCTTGTCTTTGTTGGCATTTCTGGCTGTGTTGACCGTCAGAATTATTTTAAGAACCAGGCTGCTGCAGTCGACATGTTTCGCATATTGTAGGGTTACCATGCTGCATAGGTAAAGTGGCTTGTATAACCTGACTATTCTGTTTCAAAACACTGTTTATATTTGTGTAGGTTGTAGTCATCATAACTAATCGCATTTTGCCATTTGTTTCAGAAAGGAGGTTAACCTACAACAAGATCGACGCTATGTCAGATATATGCCTCAGCCACATGAAGACTTCCGAATTTAGATCTACTCGGCATGGTGACAAGTCTTGATGAAAAGTATAGGACTGAGGACAGCAGTGGAAAAAGTGCCCACATGGCAGGTACCTAACCTATTACCCTAGTCATTTTATCTGTTTGCCTTCTTTTGAAAATTATACTTGGAGTTGATATGATGCTTTAGTTTTAACTGTGTGTGTGTGTGTGCGTGTGTGTGTGTGTGTGTGTGTGTGTGTGTGTGTCTGTGTGTGTGTTTGTGTGTGTGTGTTACGGAGTGAGTGAGTTTGTGTTATGTTACTGTTTGTTGATTTCTTACGGGAGCCTTGAAGGCTTCGCCTCTTGTTTTTTGATGGCTTGGTCTCAGTGTCACAAAAATATGACGATCTAATCAATCACTGATTTAAAAAACAAGTATGTTGCCCTATATCCATTGACATTCTTAGTGAAATAGATCTATTTGAAATAGTATTTCACTGCCCCGACCGGCGAACTTGTTGCCGGCTGTATTGAGCTTGTGTGTTCGTGTAGGCTTACTCAAAAAGTCAAAATCACAGTCGTCTCCGAAACAAGCAATAATCAGAGTTGGGGGGAAAACATTTCGTTTGTTCAGTTTTGTTTTGTTCTTGATAGTTTGTTTATCTCTCACACACACACACACACACACACACACACACACACACACACACACACACACACACACACACACACATACATACATACATACACAAACACACGCGCGCACGCACACACATTGCACGTACGCGCACATACACACACGTACACCTACTGAGATATGCCTAACATACACGCACGCTTGCAAACACACAATGATAATACGCAAACGCAGTTTAATTTCCTCAATACAAGGCGAAAGGCACACACACACCACACCGTGACAAATAAACACACACACGCAGTCCCACACACACACACACACAACCCTCACACACACAAATAAACCCACACACGCAGTCAACCCCCCCCCCCCACACACAACCCTCACACACACAAATAAACACACACACGCAGTCCAGCCCCCCCCCACACATACACACAACCCTCTCTGACACACACACCCGCCCAACCCCAGCGTCCAACTCAACTTTCACCAACAACCATACCCTACTCTCACTATCGCTCTCTCTCTCTCTCTCTCTCTCTCTCTCTCTCTCTCTCACACACACACACACACACATACACACATACATACACAAACACACGCGCGCACGCACACACATTGCACGTACGCGCACATGCACACACCTACTGAGATATGCCTAACATACACGGACGCTTGCAAACACACACATAATACGCAAACGCAGTTTAATTTCCTCAATACAAGGCGAAAGGCACACACACACCACACACAAATAACCACACACACGCAGTCACACACACACACACACACAACCCTCACACACACAAATAAACACACACACGCAGTCAACCCCCCCCCCCACACACACAACCCTCACACACACAAATAAACACACACACGCAGTCCACCCCCCCCCCCACACACACACACACACAACCCTCTCTGACACACACACCCGCCCAACCCCAGCGTCCAACTCAACTTTCACCAACAACCATACCCTACTCTCACTATCGCTCTCTCTCTCTCACACACACACACACAAGCTCACGCATACTCGTCTACCTACATCTGTGGGGTACTTTTGCCCTGCCCTAAAATCACTACCACTGTGAGGTACTTGATAATTACCACTTATTTCGAACAGTTGGGCTTAAATGTCTGAAATGGTTTCTTTTACTGACAAATGAGATGCTGTGGGTCTGGATAAAAGCAATATTAATGCAATAGCTTCTGAAAAAATTTGCAAGTATTACACCATCACAATGGGGTATTATGCATAATGAATATTCATGAGCTGACAGGAAGTACCTCACAAAGTGTGTGTGTGTATTTTATTATTAGCTGTTGCTTTGAACCTTTGTGCTGGTGATGTCATGTGCTAGAAATGTCATAATATATTAATAATGTAATATGTTGATTGCTTTTGGTCCTGTGTCATCCGTTACACGTGTACACACACTAAATATGCTTTTTTGTGTGAATTTGCTCCTAAAAGTAAAAAAATATGTTTTATGTTACTGTGTCAAATATAATCATCTTTGGAGTAAAAATACTGCGTTTTCTGTAAAATTTCAAAAAATCATGTAGTATAATAATAATAATTAATAATAATATAACCATGGTCACACAAGTTTTTAATTTAAATTTTATTAATCTTAAATTAGCGAGGCTCTAAACTAAATTTTATTAATTTTAACTATAGAAATGTCTGATGAAATGTGATCAGAAATGATATGGTAAACTGGTACATGTATTGAATTCTTGATTTTGGAAGGAAGAATGAGTTGTGGATGAATGTGCTGTGTGTCTGTAGTGTAGTGTTGTGTATGAGTGTACTGTGTGCCTATAGTGTAGTACTGTCTATTAGTGTACATGTACTGTGTGCCTGTAGTGGAGTGTTGTGTATGGTGTAGGGGAGGGTGGGGCAGGTAGGGTCAAAAAAATCCTTTTTCACTCTCATTCAAAGATTAACCAGTGAAAACATTTCAAACAACTTTTTAAGAAAACTTTAATCCTTTTGCAATACAATAATTCAACATTCGAAAATAAATCGTTCTAATCATGAGAGATAAACGATAAATAAAAAGGTCACCAAAAATACCCAACCTGCCCCACCACGGGGCAGGTTGGGTACCCCTGTGGGGAAGGTTGGGTCAACTTGAGAAAAACAGCTATTATCCTGCCAAAATAAAGGTAAATTAATAAATTGACTAGCTGAACGATACCACAATTAACCTGTGTACATAATTGAGATATGAAAACAACCAACCAAACAAAGAAGAACAAGAAAATTGCCAATAGTAACAACTTACCAAAAACAAACACGAAGCAAAAAATAATATTAAAAAACATCAATGGAAAATAACATAACTTCGCATGTCTGTGCGTGTTGTTATTAAAAACATAACTGAAATAAGAGGTCAGGGTTGAATACAAATGGTGCCGTTGCTGTTGCAATAAACAAAACCTGTCATTCTGTAACACAAACAATATTTATAACTCATACACATGAAATACACGCACCCATCAACACACAATCGCGCGCGTACATACAAACAAATTCACCTATGATTCATATTTCATGCAATAACAAATTTATCCTACATACGTGAGAGAGACACTCGTGAGATAATAATCGTTCAAATCACACGTGTGTATATCATGTAAATGAGGTCATGTCAAGCAAGTCTGGCAGGGACCTGTTTTTCCACTGCTTACAGGGCTGAATATTGGCGGTCGCCCGATCGCCCCCGGCGGGTTCAAATCGCGTCGGGCGGGTTCGAAATTCTGCTGAAATCGCCCGCCGTGCGGGTTCAAATTTCGCTGAAGCACAAAGTCGTCTGTCACTTCTCTACTGCCCACTCATCCCCCCCCCCCCCCCCTCCCACTTTGAGAAGGACTCAGGACTACCACCAATCAAGGCCAGACACAGTGGCTAGACAGCTACCCCTCTCCGCCTCACTTGACCGTGTCACCACCCCTCCAGTGCCACGAGCCGCTGGCGATTGCATCAGCAGTCAAAATAGCTACTACCCCCCCTCCCTCCCCCCTCTTTGCGCTATTCACTTCAACCCCTCTCTTATCTTATTCTGCGCTGACCAATCCTTCAGAGACTTTCCTCTCATATAAAAACTCGGTCATTGACCCCGGGTAAGAAGGTCAGTGTCTGGACAGGCAGCTGTGTTCAGATTGCAAGTACCGATCATTGACCCAGGTCTCAAGGCCAACCAGCTTTTACAATGCCTCGACTGCAGGACATTTTCAGTTAAATACACGTAAGTAAAATATGTAGGATAAACAGAATACTACATGGCTTTCGCTCGCAGTTCAATATTAAATTAAAAAAACTCGTGTAAATCTGGTACGACACAGCAAGCCATGTAGTATTCTCTATATGTAAAGAAGGGGCAGGTTGGGTAATGACGGGGCAGGTCGAGTCACTGACCCAACCTGCCCATACCCTACCTGCCCCGCACAGGGTGCACAAAGAAATCGGTCTGTTACGTTTCGATTCAATTTAAATACGAATTTAAACAGCACAATTCACTTCTAAAATGAATCAGGTGTGTATACTAAAGATATCATCCATGAGCACCCTGTTAATTCACGTATAGAACAAAAAGTATGAGAGTCAAAAAAGTCACTTACTGTCAAATTTCATGGTGAAACCACCGGATCCATACTTGCACATCACTACCATTCAAACAAATTGGCGATAGGGACGCACTGGGACATTCAAAAACATAGATCGGAAACGAAACGGGAATATCTTTTCAATTGTGAGAGTTATTCAAGGTGACCCAACCTGCCCCTGACCCTACCTGCCCCACCCTCCCCTACTGTGTGCCTGTAGTGAAGTACTGGATGTTAGTGTACTGTGTGCCTGTATACTGTCCGCCTGGATAGCTCAGTTGGAAAAAATACAGCTGAATGAGCACCCAGAAGTCAAAGCAACCAGCAAAAGATCGAAGAGAGAAAATATAGAATGCTACTTTGACACATATAATTTCGTTTCATTTTAATTTTGCTTTACGGGTCCCGCGGACCACGAAGGCCAAATCAGGACCCCACATGCTTAATAACTACAATTTCAATTACCTACACATCAATCATTGTCAGAAACCCACAATAAGTCAGTGACAGTTGCCTTAAAAACCAAAAAACAAAACAAAAACACACAAGCCCAAAGCCTCGCCATCCGCTACAGTGCTGAACCAGCGCAGTGAGCCAGCCGTTGAAACCCACCGCTCACCCAGAGTCCTCAGACCCACCACCACACAGCCACCCTGCAAGCCGCGTGACTCCGGGCACATGAGGTTGGAAAACAAGCCAAACTCCACGACACATATATATTTACTCATGAATGGCCAAAAAATACGGAGCTAATACCTACTTTAGGAAGATTGTGTCATTGTTACACACGTACATCCATAAAGCAGTGTCTCCATGCGCGAAACAACTTGCGGCAGCCGCAAGCTGTGACGTCATTTAGTCACAATGTATTGCAGGGATTTCTGCCGCACGGCGACCGCAAGCAATTCGCTCCAGGAGCGAAAGAAAAAAAGAACGCATGCGGCAGAAATCACTACAACACATTGTGACCATATTACGTTATAACTTGCGGCAGCCGCGCGGCGACCGCAAGTTGTTTCCGCGCAAGGAGACACTGCTTTATGGATTTTTTTTTTTTAATCCAAATCACACATTTTTGATGAGAAATTTGAAAATAACCAAAATGGTTAAAATGACATTACAGGATTTTTGACAAAAATTTCAACTGGCCGCAATAATTCAATAACGCATTCTAAATGTTTATATTTCACATACTGACTCATTGGAGTATATAATACACAAACCATGGAAAGTTTACAATGACAATAGTTCTTTTAGTTTGCCAGTTGTTCTGATCCGGTGTGAGAAAGTCTTTTTTTCCATGCCGCGACGTTGGTTGTTTCCGTTTCAAGTGTTGACAGATGAAGGATTCTGAACTCTCTTGAGTTCTCGCTTTCTTTTTTCAATTGCATTCCTAACAGTGCACTTAATTTTCAGCCAAGATTTTGCCTGCAGCAAAGGTTCTTTGGCCAGAATGTTATCGCAATCCGCCTTTGCGGGAACACGAAAGCTGTCAATGAAGCTGCTGAAATGCGTACAGATGGCTTTGTTCTGATCTGGAGAGAGAAAGTCTTTTTGTCCATGCCGCCACGGTTTCTGCTCCCTTTTTTTGTGCAATGCTCGTTTCTCATTCTGACAAGACGAGGAAACTGTAGGAAGTTCATGAGATGATGCTGTTGAAGAGTTTCCTTCTTCAGCAACACTGTGGCTGGTTGATGTAGTATGAGCAGGCATCAGGTCATCTATTTCCACCTCTTCTTCTTCCTCAATCTCAGAGTCTTGAAACTCCAAATCTTTGTTCAGATGGATGTCACTGAGAGATTTTCCTTGAAACTTTGAGATCTCCCCAGTTTCCGCTGCCATCAACAGACGGCTTACTTTCGCCAACTGATATGTGTCACTTGGGAGCCGATAGTACTCACGATGCACCAAGATATTGTGACCTAAAAATCCACAGACTTGCTCCAGTTCGTGCTCGCTTAAGTTCAGTATTTGTGAGACAGTAGCCAAGTGCTTCCGAAGCTTTGTGCTGGTGATGTTTTGTGGATTCTGGGCCCCGCTTGCTTCAACGGCTTCTTTGAGACAGGTGTGACCAGCGAGATGTTGCTCTGAGTCAAAATAAGGTCTGGCAAAGACGTACGGGTTGGACGACATTACACCAACCTCTTCACGAGAAAGCAGTAGCTGCTCAATTTCGGCATGCATTGCTTTCGTTAACAGCACAGGCACTCTGCGTCCTCTTTTGCCACACACCTCAACTCGTGTGAAGTGAGCGACAAGTTCTTTCTCCATGTCCGAGAGAGCGCTTAGGATGTCATCCTCAGGCAAGGAATTCTCCTTTGCCGCTTCAAAGTCTGTAAGCAAAATCCTGGCAGCTTCACCACTCCTGCGACGATTGAACATGATGATGTTCGACAGTGAAACCTTAGCAAGAGCATGCCATGCTGCAACTGTTGGCTCTGACCTCAGGGTGTTCAAGCACCGTTCCCTTTCCTCCGCCATATATTTTGTCACTTTCTTCATGTCTTCCGTCAGTGGCAGAACATGTGGCTTGTTGTTTTGCTTTGAGGCCAATGTTGAGAGGGCAGCAGATGAGATGTGTTCTTTCCAGTCAGAATCGCATAGATCCACGAAGTCCACAGACACTTGCTGCAGTTCACTGTTTCCCTCTATGAGTGCTTGACTTCTCAGAATTGTCGCACACTTCTTGAGAGAATGCCCAATCTTAAGGGCCAGTGATGGATTTTCATAAACATGTGTGAGTGAATCATACCCACAGAGTTTTTTGACAGCAGAAATCACCACAAGGAACTTGTCGGGACGAATACAAGATTGAAGTGCTGTGATTGTAGAGTCCTCTTCTCTGGCTACCAACAAGAACCGGGCAAGCTCTCTGATTTTTTGCCGCATGAATTGTCGTCTGTGCTGCAAGTGGCCATGTTTCTGATACAGTTTTTCGCCGAACTTCACAATGAGGTGATCTCTTTTAGCAACAAAAGTGAAGCCATCAGAATGCATGCCATCAAAAATGTTTTCCTTCTAGCCTCCGCTGCACTCCATGTTGGATGGAAGCAAAGATTCAGCTCTGGATATGACGTTTCTTCCGTTTTTTGAAGTTTTCCGGAATTTGCAGCGTTGTTGGTGCCGCCACAGTTCGTTTCTTACAAAGAAGCCCAGGCAAAATTCACAGGGGATGTAGCACAGAGGGTTCACTTTTTCTGAGGGTGATCGCCAGGGTATTAGTTTACCCTTGTTTTTTTTAAGAACGCGACAGTTGTGATTATAGTTACCAAGGTTCCGCACTCTTTCCAGCAGAAAACGCCTTTCTGCTGAGTTCTTGGGGTTAGACAAAATTTCCACTATTTCAGGTTCCTTCTTATGTTTCGAAAACTGGTGTTTAGCGAGGTTGGTGCTTGGGGAGTTACAGAACTTGCACCAGTTCTCTTTATCGTACACTCTTTTGCCATTTGTATTTGCGGCAATATGGATTCTTATGCCGCTTGGTCGAGTATTGGTCGACTGATGAAGGTTTAGATGCTGGCTGGGATGAAGATTTACTCCCGCTTGGTCGAGTGATGCTTCTGGACGATGAAGAAGAGGGTGGCTGTGATGAGGTGTAGAGACCTGCAGCTTTTAGAGATTCAGATGGAATACCTGGTGACCACCTTGCACCTGTTCACACACACACACAAGAACGCATACTTTTATTTTTTTATTCACAACTTACTGAATTTTTTTAGCTAGAGTCAGAAATATTATTACATATTGCTTATAGCCCAGCAGACAGACAAACTAAAAACAGAGTTCGGAATTGGTGAAACCAAAATGGTCCCACCGCTCGATCACATCTCCGACAATGGCCGATGTCAAAGGTCAGTTTGCCGTGGACCAATAGAATGTACATAGGCATAGGCATGTGCAGTCAATCAGTGTAACATTACACATGATTACCCCCACCCCCACACCGTTCATGTTAACTTTATTACTTGCTCAAATTGCTGTCAACATACCTCAGTCTTTAATTACAATGGAATACAACAAAAAATTCCATAACAAAACAAAAACACTTATCAAAGAAAACTTACCTCTTTTTTAGAAACTACATGATTGTTATCCACATGTAATCCTTATTCAACCTTTTTAACGTAATATGAATGCTAATAAAAAAAGGATGAGACTAACTAACCATCAGATTTACGTAGAAAGGGAAAGATGATGGACTCATCGGATTCACTGGTGGTCCCTGGCACTCCACATGGTGCTGTGGCGTCATTGTTGCTCGAGTCAGTGTCATCTTCTGAGCCGGGAAGATAGTCATCGTCCGAGTCGCTGTAAGAAGACCACTCTGGAAACAAACAGATTTAATTAGGCCAAAGAAAAAAACAAGAAGAGCAAAGCTCATACGACTCACATGCATGACCTTGACCTCAATATGACCTTGACTTTCAAGTGACCTTGAAGGTCAAGGTCAAACAACAACATGGCAAATTACACTAAGAACACATTTTTTTGCAACTTTTGCAAATTTTTCCTACCTAAATACACATGACCTTCACCCAAGGTCAAGGTCACCCAAGACAAGACTGTTAATTTTAACAACCAGAAGCACAACAGTGTTTAGTATGAGTTTCTACCAAGAGACAAGGTCAATTTTAGTGGTTCACAGACCTGTTTTGGTCACAATTCAGAGCGGTCAAAGTGACCTTGACCTTGAAGATACGTAACCAAAAGTGTATCAGTATGAAAGAATAACATGTGCCTCACCCAATTAGGAAAGTTTGGAAGAGTTAACTTCCATAGTTAAGGGTCAAGGTCACTTTAAAATATGCATACAATCCAAATTTGAAGGACCCCTGTGACCTTGACCTTGCAGCAAGATCAACCAAACTTATATCAAAAGATAGGGCTTACTTTGATCTATAAACCACGTATAGGTGAGGTAGCCATTATCAATAGCTTGGGAGAAAATTGGGAAAATGTGAAAAATAGCTGTTTTTGAGACAACATTTATGGCCCCTGTGACCTTGACCTTGATGCAAGGTCAAGTTACCATGTATGTTTTTTGAGGCCTTGTCACCATGCACCATCATGCCACATTTGGTGCTGATAGGCCTAATAGTGTCTGAGAAAAATCCAACGTTTAAGTTTTCGGACGGCCGGCCGGCCGCCCGGACGACTAGGGTGAGTACATAGACTCACTTTGCTTCGCATGTGAGTCAAAAATACATGTTAAGGTTGTTAAGATACTCTGATCAGAATTCAGGACAACTTGATAAAAACTTGGTATGAATGTAGGTTACACATAGGGATCAATGGAAATGGAAAAGGTGGGGATAGTGTGCACCCCTTCTTCATAAATTTTAGATACCCCATAGACCCAGTGAATAGATACACACACTACCTGCTAACGTAAGGTAGATGAACGCACACACACACAGTTTAATATTTTTCACACAATCATATGAAAGTGTGCACCGCTTCATTTTTGCTTCTTTGCCCAGTAGTGTTCTCTTTCAGATATGGTTGACAATGAAGGAAACATAAATTGAAGTTGAAAAAGACGCACAGATTTGTCAGAGCTAACACAATGACTACCTCTCAATGTGTGTGTACCACCACAACCTTGGCTTTGGATTAAATACACACATTACCCCACAATGATGTTAAGATGCATGGACACACACACATATGATTAAAAAGCGCTGGTCATCTAAAAACTTTAAAAAAATGCACATCAGACACTTACAAAACACTTTTCAGTCAGGTAAGACCAAAGGACATTACACTCAATGAACTAATGTGTTTCTGAGAGTTCAATGACCCATCAATTCAAAGCAAATAATTATACATGGGTGAAACCTGGCAGCTGTTGTTGTATATATAGCTCTTTCAGAATATAAAAATGCCTGGGATCCTGAAAAGTTTCACACCTGATTATACAAAATAATATAGAAAAGATGAAGGCCTCACCTCTAGCAGGTTCGGCTGGTTGACGAAATCCCCGCCTTCCGTCGCTGGTCTTTGGCCTGGCACCCTGCCCTGGACTGCGTGAAGACTGAGGTGGGCATCCCTGGCGCCCAGGGAAGTCCCTTCTGTCGTTGCCAGGGTGACCACCCCGGCCCCCACTGTCCTCTCGGTTCCTGTCGCAGTCACCGCCTGACCTCCAGCCGGTCTTGACAAAGCGGTCCTCGCCCTCTCTCTCCTGGTTTCTCTCTCGCTGTCTGCCCTCTCGCTCTCGGTACCTGTTTTTTCCCTTATCTCTGTCTCTTCCTCCGTCTCTATCCCTTCCTGCGTCTATGTCTCGGTCTCTGTTCCTCCCCCTTCCTTCGTCTCTGCCCCAACCTCTGTCTCTTCCGCTGTCACTGGGTTTAGATGCTGGCTCAGTGGCTGGGATGAAGATTTACTCCCGCTTGGTCGAGTGATGCTTCTGGACGATGAAGAAGAGGGTGGCTGTGATGAGGTGTAGAGACCTGCAGCTTTTAGAGATTCAGATGGAATACCTGGTGACCAACTTGCACCTGTTCACACACACACACACACAAGAACGCATACTTTTATTTTTTTATTCACAACTTACTGAATTTTTTTAGCTGGAGTCAGAAATATTATTACATATTGCTTATAGCCCAGCAGACAGACAAACTAAAAACAGAGTTCGGAATTGGTGAAACCAAAATGGTCCCACCGCTCGATCACATCTCCGACAATGGCCGATGTCAAAGGTCAGTTTGCCGTGGACCAATAGAATGTACATAGGCATAGGCATGTGCAGTCAATCAGTGTAACATTACACATGATTACCCCCACCCCCACACCGTTCATGTTAACTTTATTACTTGCTCAAGTTGCTGTCAACATACCTCAGTCTTTAATTACGATGGAATACAACAAAAAATTACATAACAAAACAAAAACACTTATCAAAGAAAACTTACCTCTTTTTTAGAAACTACATGATTGTTATCCACATGTATGTAATCCTTATTCAACCTTTTTAACGTAAAACGAATGCTAATAATTATATAAAAAAAGGATGAGACTAACTAACCATCAGATTTACGTAGAAAGGGATAGATGATGGACTCGTCGGGTTCACTGGTGGTCCCTGGCACTCCACATGGTGCTGTGGCGTCATTGTTGCTCGAGTCAGTGTCATCTTCTGAGCCGGGAAGATAGTCATCGTCCGAGTCGCTGTAAGAAGACCACTCTGGAAACAAAGAGATTTAATTAGGCCAAAGAAAAAAAAAATACATGTTAAGGTTGTTAAGATACTCTGATCAGAATTCAGGACAATTTGATAAAACTTGGTATGAATGTAGGTTACACATAGGGATCAATGGAAATGGAAAAGGTGGGGATAGTGTGCACCCCTTCTTCATAAATTTTAGATACCCCATAGACCCAGTGAATAGATACACACACTACCTGCTAACGTAAGGTAGATGAACGCACACACATACAGTTTAATATTTTTCACACAATCATATGAAAGTGTGCACCGCTTCATTTTTGCTTCTTTGCCCAGTAGTGTTCTCTTTCAGATATGGTTGACAATGAAGGAAACATAAATTGAAGTTGAAAAAGGCGCACAGATTTGTCAGAGCTAACACAATGACTACCCCACAATGTGTGTGTACCACCACAACCTTGACTTTGGATTAGATACACACATTACCCTACAATGATGTTAAGATGCATGGACACACACACATATGATTAAAAAGCGCTGGTCATCTAAAAACTTTAAAAAAATGCACATCAGACACTTACAAAACACTTTTCAGTCAGGTAAGACCAAAGGACATTACACTCAATGAACTAATGTGTTTCTGAGAGTTCAATGACCCATCAATTCAAAGCAAATAATTACACATGGGTGAAACCTGGCAGCTGTTGTTGTATATATAGCTCTTTCAGAATATAAAAATGCCTGGGATCCTGAAAAGTTTCACACCTGATTATACAAAATAATATAGAAAAGATGAAGGCCTCACCTCTAGCAGGTTCAGCTGGTTGACGAAATCCTCGCCTTCCGTCGCTGGTCTTTGGCCTGGCACCCTGCCCTGGACTGCGTGAAGACTGAGGTGGGCATCCCTGGCGCCCAGGGAAGTCCCTTCTGTCGTTGCCACGGTGACCACCCCGGACCCCACTGTCCTCTCGGTTCCTGTCGCAGTCACCGCCTGACCTCCAGCCGGTCTTGACAAAGCGGACCTCGTCCTCTCTCTCCTGGTTTCTCTCTCGCTGTCTGCCCTCTCGCTCTCGGTACCTTTTTTTTCCCTTATCTCTGTCTCTTCCTCCGTCTCTATCCCTTCCTGCGTCTCTGTCTCTGTTCCTCCCCCTTCCTTCGTCTCTGCCCCGACCTCTGTCTCTTCCGCTGTCACTGTCCCCCTCCGAATCTCTATCTTTCCTCTCTTTGTCTGGGTCGTCCTCTCTGCTCCTGCTCTCTCTCGGGCTGCGGTCACGGTCTCTCTTCTCTCGCTCAAACTGATCTTGGTCACGGTCTCGTTCTTGGCCGGAAGACCTCTCCCTGTCTGTGCGAACGGGATCTCTGTCTCTGTTGTCGTCCCTGCTGCATCTGTCTCGCCCACTGTCTTTGTCTCGTTCCTTCTCTCTGCTCCTGTCTCTCTCCTTGTCCCTCTCCTTCTCTTCTTTCAGCTTATCCTCTCTGGGTGATCGTGACCTTCTTGCCCTCTCCTTGGACCTTGACCTGCATGACCTTTCGCTGCGGTCGCTGTCTCCAGGGGAGCAGCTCTGAGAGCGCCTCATCCTGCTGGACTCCGAGTCCCTGGACTTCTCATCCCTATCTCGGCCTGCAAATAAGAAAGAAAATACAATGAACATAGCACAATTGAGTTTTTCAAATTCACTTTGTCCCTTTCTGAGAATTTGCTTTACCCCTCTATCTGTTGATCCAGACATGGGATGATACAACGACACGTCTTATTCTACGATCGATAGACAAGGGGTTAACCTTCGCAATACCCGCTAAAAAACTTACGCGCAGTACCTCGTGGGTGCAAAACAACCCATGGTTTTTACATAGGCACTAACTTAATAGGCACTAAGGCCGTAGGACATTATGTACTAAATGAACTAATGTGTTTCTGAGAGTTCAAATACCCATCAATTCAAAGCAAATAATTATACATGGGTGAAACCTGGCAGCTGTTGTTGTATATATATATATAGCTCTTTCAGAATTTAATAATGCCTGGGAACCTGAAAAGTTTCACACCTGATTATACAAAAGAATACAGAAAAGATGAAGGCCTCACCTCCAGCAGATTCGGCTGACTGATGAAATCCTTGCCTCGTACCCTGCCCTAGACTGCGTGAAAGCTCAGGTGGGCGTCCCGGACGCGCATTGAAGCCAATGGTGTTGGTCCTATTGTCCGTTTTGTTCACCTCTTCCACTTGTACAATGCCGTCACTAGGAGTTTCTGCCACCACACAGAAAAAATGTTATGTGAAAACTTTTTTTTTTCAGGCAATTTTCACTGAATTTCAGGCAGCTATTCGTTGAAGGTTTACATTTTGTATTGTTTGTATGTTCGTCTTATTTGGGGCGAATACGGAAACCCTGTTATTGATATTTAATCTCTCACCTGTAGTCAAACGCTCCTTATTCATATATGTATATGAGGCCATCCACGATACTGGGCATGGCTTCCATGTAATTTACACAATGTTGTGTAATCACAGGTGTGATTTTGGAGAAAACACTTATTGGCTGTTAATAATGCCATTCTTTTATTATGCCCTTCTCATATATTGTAGCTTTATATGTGATCCAGTTCAAAGTTGTTTGCTATAAAATTGTTTTGGTGACAGAGAATCAACTTGGAAACCATGTAACCAACATCATGATCAGCACTTGCGTCAACAAAAACCCATTTTTCAGCCAAACTGTTTCAAGCATCTAAATTCCACTATCATATCATGTCCCAGCTGCCATAAACCCCAAACATCTGTGTACCAAATCAGTTTCCCAGTATCATGGACGGCCACATAATTATACAAACTTCCACATAAAGAAGAAATGCTCACAGTCACAGCGCTGTGAATGTAAAGTCTGAAATGTTTTTGTTCTTCTGAAATTTGTTTTGCGAAGCTTACCTGCTGTAGCTTTGAGCTGATTCAAAGCCAGCTTCAGAAGCATGCTGCCTCTGCTATTGGGGGGAAACTTCTGCGACATTTCAAACCTGAAAAAAACAAACCAGTACTGAGTACATGTACAACAGAAACAAACCAATTGAGCAACTAGTTCCTGAAGGGCTTCTGAAAGGGCCATTTCACTGGTAGACGTTTGCGAGGAGAAGGAAGAAGGAAAAGATAGAGAAGAAGAAGGAAAAGACGAAGACTGAACAGGGGGAGAAGAAGATAAAATGGAAGAAAGAGAAGAAGATGGAAGAAAAGGAAGAAGACAAGAAAAGAACAACTTTACAGGACGGGAACCCAGTTTCCGTGCAAACGCTATTTTCGGGTTGCAGTCTATTCTGCCAAGGATTTTGACGTCATTGGTGACGAAGTTTAACGCAGGAGTGGTCAGACGAGATCTGTGCCAAAAATCACGGACGATGCCGATCAACTGATAACGATTTTGTTTTCTTGAATCTCTCCGAGCGAAAATGGAGCATTTTTCCTAAGGCACTATTTTGAGAATCTTTGACAGCCTCACTTGCGATCCAGACGCACGTTTGAAAATCTTACATGTTGTCTGCTACTGCATGATCTAAATGATTGGGAAAGTGCCTCATTTTGATTGAAAATCAGCTCAGTTTGTTAAGAAAAATCGTAACACCAGTAATACGTCTTATATCCGTGGACGGGCAACCCCGTGCGATAAAGTGACCAAATGAACGAAACCATTTGCGGATTCACCATTTGGGAATACGCGTTGCCTTTGCGACCGAAACCTAAAACTTTTCAAACAAGAGCTATTGAACGGAAGAGTAAAGACGTGTTCGACTCTTCATGACATCAAGCAGGTCAAAAATCGGTAAATTAAATCGATTTTCTAATAAAAGTTTCAGTTGCACGGAAACAGGGGACGGTTTGAAGAAGTGGCCATTGTCACATGCTTCGTTCTTTCCCGTACATTTCTGCTTCTTGATCATGCCGAGTCTAAATTTTGGTCTCGTCCGTTTCTGTTTTGATTGAACTTAACAAGCCGCATATATTTTGAAAGGAAGCTTTTCAAGCTTCAATGAAAGGTGACGAAAACCCTTATTAGCACGGAAACCGGGTCTCCGAGTATACAACAAACTTTTACAAAGTCGAGACAACAGAAGTCTTCTGAGAAGAATTTCAGCTGACGCCAAATATATGACCACTAACTGTCTACAGTGCCGACATGGTGAAACCATTCTGAAATTCTGAAAACTGTCTGGTGTACAAATAAAGGTTTGGCACAAACTTACCTCAATGAGTCTGCCGCAGTGAACAAAATACAAAATAATGGCGTCACGCACATGCCTGAACTTGTCCACTTGCGCATGCGCCGAAGGACGTGATGTCACCATGACGTCACCTCATTTGCATCTCATTATCTTCTCCAATAAAAACTGTGTGTGCAGCTGAAATCACCCACTGTGTGTGTGTGTAGGCACGGGTTCCCGGGCGTTACTATGGGGTATTGCAGATAATCATATAAAACGCATCACAATGATATTTGTAAGCGGTCTAAGGGGTTTGCCTTGTGGGGAATAGGAAAAAATACCCCATAAATTTGTGATACCCCTTAGGCCCGGTGAAAAGGTGTACACACTACCTCATAACGTAACTTGGTAGACAAACGCACACAAGCACAGCCACACACACACACAGCACGCGCATACACACACACTGACACACATCACACACAGCACGCGCATATACACACACACTGACACACATCACACACACACACCTTTCGCAGTTCGCTCACAGTTCTTCTCTTTTCCATCGTCGCCATCTTCGAAGCTTGCTTCGCTTTTCAGGGGAGATAACCCGTTTATCACATTCGCTGCTGACTTGTGGGTCAAGTCTATTACCTCTCTTTTTTTTTTTTTTACACAAAAACAGATGTTGCGCTGGTCGTTTAAGCTTGGCTGATTTCGGCCTTTGATCGGACATGGCGTTAACACCAAAGTGACATTTTACAGGTGCGCGCTCAGTGTTCCGAATCTGCACATCAATAGAGGTTTGGTTACCCAGCAATATTATCTGAATAAATCCAATGTGTAATTATTTGAGCATGGGTATTTTGTCGCCATAATTCACTCCAGGTTATATGTTTAGCTGCACAGGAATATTCAAGTACCAATTTGCCAAAACAATAATAAGACGAGATTTTACGTCGATTTGAATTCATCTTCAATCCTACCACATGGGAGTCTTCTCGTACTATCTGTATTTGTTATCATAGGCATAGAGAAAATGTGATTTCTTCCATTTTGTCTGTTTGCAACTGAAATAAGCCCGAAAGGAAACATTGAACACACACACACACACACACACACACACACACACACACACGTTTTACGAAAACATGTGTAACATTTTCTATTTGAACCTCAATTCCCCTTCTCGGTCACGAATAGTGAATATGGACTGACAGAAAAAGGGAACCACGCACACAAACACACGCACACACAGACACATGTGATAAAACACGATTTATTGAGTTATCTTGGTATGGCACATATTTAATTAAAGCACAACTAACTGCAAGAACCCACCGCCAAAAAACATCCAAACAACACTCATATACAGAGGCATTAGTTTAAATACAAAGCATGTCTCTAAACAAATACATGTTTTAAATTTTTTTTAAAACAAACTAGTTCTTCTTTTAAACAATTGATTGCATTTAAGTGACGCGGGCGCTGTGGCGGGGTGGTAGGACTTCGGCCTCTTAATCGGAAGATTGAGGGTTCAAATCCCTGCCGCGGCCGCCTGGTGGGTTAAGTGTGGAGATTTTTCCGATCTCCCAGGTCAACTTATGTGCAGACCTGCTAGTGGCTTATCCCCCTTCGTGTGTACACGCAAGCACAAGACCAACTGCGCACGGAAAAGATCCTGTAATCCATGTCAGAGTTCGGTGGGTTATAGAAACACAAAAATACCCAGCATGCTTCCTCCGAAATCGGCGTATGGCTGCCTTAATGGCGGGGTAAAAACGGTCATGAACGTAAAATACCACTCGTGCAAAAACACGAGTGTACGAGGGAGCTTCAGCCCACGAACGCAGAAGAAGAAGAAGTGAAACATATGTCCCGCAAAAAAGGGGGAAAACGCAATATGATGCTGCGGCAGCGCTGTATGTAATGTATCTGACGTTGCAGCGATCCAAAGCATTGGACATTGTCACCAATGTTCCAAGAGCTCGCAAAGAAAAAAAACTCTTGAAAATCAACCTGTGAAATTGGGTCTAGCATAAGATCATTCCTTTGTGATGATGCATTCAAATGGCGATTTTTGCTGAAAGGTGCATTCGCGCAAGACTCCTATATTGCATACTCGTGGAACAGCGACAGGTAGGAGGGGAGTAAATTCACTGATTATCCAGATACACGGACACGAAAACACTGATTTGATGGACAGAGAGAGTGAGGGAGATACAGAGATAGGAGGGGGGGGGGGGGGGGGGGGGGCGCAAACGGACGGTTGGACTGAAGAGACAGAGAACTTTACTTTAAATACAATCGCAGATGTGTACATATCAGAATATAAGACATTGTTGAACTTTTCGACAATGTTCCAAAAGCTTCTGAACGGTGTGCTTATAAATCGCTGAAGCTCGGTCTTAAATTCATACGCACAAATATATGGTACAAAATACAAGATTCCTCACCGTCGGAAGCTTCTGGGACAGTAGAACATGTAGCAGGGCTTTTATGTAAGCAAAAATAATCAAATCGCGTGGAGCAATATTTTCTTCTTCTTTCTTCGTGGGCTGAAATTCCCACGTTCACTCATGCTTTTTCACGAGTGGATTTGTACGTGTATGATCGTTTTTACCCCGCCATTCAGGCAGCATACGCCGATTTCGGTGGAAGCATGCTTGGTACTTTCGTGTTTCTATAACCCGCCAAACTCTGATATGGATTACAGGATCTGTTCCGTGCGCACTTGGTCTTGTGCTTGCGTGTACACACGAAGGGGTGAAAGGCACTAGCAGGTCTGCACATAAATTGACATTGGAGATCGGAAACATCTCCACCCTTAACCCACCAGGCGGCCGCGGCCGGGATTTGAATTCACGACCTTCCATTCGGACTCTGATGTCTTATCCACTGCGTCCGTCAGAGCGATATCAAAACATTTGGTCAATCTGTCGGTCTGAAATGGAAAGATCAACAATTGAAAAAGTCATCACCGAAACCACGTGTCCCACATGAGGTGAGTCTTGGCTAACCAAAAACCCAAGACCGACACGGGTAGCGCTCGTCTCCACAATGCATGCTAACGTTGTACATTATGTGTACATAAACCGATTTCCGTTCCTTCTGAGAACGCTGTTGGTGTAAACACGAAAACTCTACATTCTTTTAGATTCCGGGAATAATAAGGAATACAATTAAATTATTTACTGTTATTAGAGTTTCATGATCAAACTCGTTATTACAATTAAATCACATACGATACCGATTAATGCACACCCCGGCGGTGACCTTACGAGTAATGTTCTAACATTAATATGACAAAGTCACCGCGACCTCTTTTGTATTGAATATTTGTCATATCCTCGGGATACACGCAGAAGTGATAACATTTGTTTACATGACGCCATTATTTGCATTATGATGTTTGTATTCCTTATCATTCCCGGAATATAAAGAATGAGAGAGACAGACAGCTAGACAGAGAACACAAGAGAAAGAAAGCATGCGCGAGAAATAATGACGCCAAAACTCATCATGACAATTTAATACACTGTAGATCACGTGCCGTCATTCCTTACTTTCCAACCATCCTGACGAAGGCAGATTATCTGCCGAAATATTGTAGGTACAACCAACTGTTTTTTTCAAATTTTTCATGCATTGAATTTTTTAAAATTTGCACTCTAAAACAATTTTTTGAAGTTTAAATTCATTCAAATAAAGAGGAATTATGGCCGCTGTGTATTTTTTTCGATGTTTTTTAAAAGAGAGGTAGTGCACCACGAAAACAGTGTTCGCTCAAAACAGGGGACACGCCTTTTTCTAGAAAAATACGTACACTTCATGAAAGAAAGTTGTAAAGAAAGTTTCACACAATGATTCGTGATCAGGAAAACTGTTTAGTGCACCAAATTTCTTTCAATGTGTCTAGTTATCTCGATTTATAATGTTGAAAATTGCTGAAAGTCATTGAAACAGACTATAGTTTTTGAAAAAGACTTTAGTGTATTTTTAGGTTTATGAACAATTCTGTATGATGCTAGATATGACTTTCCGGATTTAACGTATGAAAGAACCCATTGTTATTCAGCGAATTAAGACATTTTCCCAATTACAGTGGTTTCGTTGTTTGTAAAATCATTTGATGAACATTGTTGCAAACACAAATTCGAACATCTTTTGACGTTATGGTTTTACGTAAGCATTTGATCGAAAAATAGTTAGTGACTGAGAACGCTAAAAATAGCTCCGAAGTAGCGAGGTTGGTGTGTTTCATCTGCATTTTTGAGTCTTTCGCACACTCTGGTGCTAATGTAAGTGATCAGGACGGTAAGAGTAACGAACGAACCACCAAGAAATCGTATGTTCAGCAGGGTGCACTCTATTTTTCAAGTCTTGATGAGTCTGAATATATTTTGCAGAATACTCAATAAGAAAAAGCTTTACTTTTCTTTCTTTATTTGGTGTTTAACGTCGTTTTTAACCACGAAGGTTATATCGCGACGGGGAAAGGGGGGAGAGGGGATAGAGCCACTTGTCAATTGTTTCTTGTTCACAAAAGCACTAATCAAAAATTTGCTCCAGGGGCTTGCAACGTAGTACAATGGGAGAATGGTAGTACTGGGAGAATGCAAGTCTCCATTACAAAGGACTTAACATTTCTTACATACTGCTTGACTAAAATCAATTCTTTATTGATAAAAAAAAGTACCTAACCTGGCTACTGGCGTGTCTTCTTTTTATTTAAATGTTTTCTTAAACTTTCAGTTTTGATGGAAGGTCAAGAAGAGACGACTTGGTTTTCTTTGGTCTAAGTCGTATCTCATTGAGTTGCCAAGCTGAAATGAAATTCCTTAGTCCGGACTGAGTCAAAGAATGCTTGACCAACATTTCAATACATTTCGATGAAAAATGATACTTTGATAAAAAGCCGGATAGCTATGCTATGCTAACTTGGTTGTTTTTTCCCCCAAGAACTAGTGTCTATTTGGGACATGACGTGTTAATATGCTAGGAGCCGGATAGGACGTCATCAAAGACATTTAACGAAAACAATGTCTACGGACATTATTTG
This sequence comes from Littorina saxatilis, assembly GCF_037325665.1. Taxonomy (NCBI): domain Eukaryota; kingdom Metazoa; phylum Mollusca; class Gastropoda; order Littorinimorpha; family Littorinidae; genus Littorina; species Littorina saxatilis. The sequence goes on from NW_027127891.1 coordinate 64,670, forward strand.
AAAGAACTCACATGCAGAGTTTAATCAACATTTTTGGGGTATAGTTTTTTTAGGAATCACTGTACACGCACACACATACATACATAATCACCCTCGTCTCGATTACCAGTCTATCGGAATACAATAAGTCAAATCACGACTAAATATAAAAACAGTCTGCTTGCAGACAGGTAAATGGGATAGAGTATAAAAAGAACAGCTATAGCATAACTCTTCCGAATGAATTTTTTTGACAGTAGAAATATTTCCTGTCGCATCTGCGATTCTTCATACACCCCTAAGAAATGACAACACAACCAGCCCAACCCGTTCCCAAGTTTGAACCAATACAGCTTATACATTCCACAAGCTTTAAAACTCGGAGAAGTATTGTGAGAATATTGGTTTTATCAGGATTGCTTCTTTATTTTGCTGCAATGCAAAAGGACAACTTAACTGGATTTGCAGTCCTGTGGACCCTTGACGGCTAACGTCTGAACTCAAAGAGCCACAGGTATGTCAAATGGAGCTGCGTTGTGTCCTTGCAAGTCTTTTGTTGTCAGGTATATTTTTTTATTTTTTTATTTGTAAGCTTGATTGTTGACTTGGAAGGGACTCACGTTTGGGTACAATTGAATACACAAATATTAACAAGAAGTCTCTCCATACCACAATATTGATGAAATTGTACTCTTGCCTATTTTGAAATTTCAAACTTGTCACAGTATTTGTTAAGGAAATTATACTTTTACTGCACACATTTCAAGACAATTGTTTAAGTAACAACAACAAACACAATGCTTATAGACACACCGACGCCTTTAGATTTATTAATTGAATACACACCATCGACTTTTGTAGCTCCATAAACATTGTAGAAAACGATTAGTTTCTATGTTTCGACCTGAACTAGAAGTGTGTGAACTGTCAAAGCTCTAGCTTTAAAAATATCCAAGAAAACCTCAACACTAAGGCTTTTTTGTTTACGAACGATCGTCATCCGTCCACAAAGCACGCTATACCAGCAATTGAACAGGAAATAAAATCCAGAAGTCTGATTATGCATTATGTCGTGCATTAGTGTGTGGGTGTGTGTGTACGTTTAACAGTGTGTGTGTGTGTGTGTGTGTGTGTGTGTATATGTGTGTGTGTGTGTGTGTGTGTGTGTGTGTGTGTGTGTGTGTGTGTGTAATACTTTCTTTCTTTATTTGGTGTTTAACGTCGTTTTCAACCACGAAGGTTATATCGCGACGACTGTGTGTGTAATACAAATAGCAAACAATAGGTGAACGATTAAAACAAGCAACAACGACATCAAAGGCTACTACTGCAACAAACGTGCATTTACATAACGACATTTATCTTAATCACAAAGAGACACATTTCTTTTTCTTGTAAAGCCCAATACACTACCTTTTCAAATTAGTTTGTAATTCAACACAAGATAGAGTTCTGTCAGGAATAAAAAGACAAAAGTCACATATGCAAATTATGAAATCAAGATCCGGATTGAATATTTTGTTCAGAGTAGAGAACACACCTTACAACAAAAATATAATATGTATCAAAAACACACAGAATATACTTTGGTTCTATGATTCATGTTTTGCACATATGCAATCATTCGCGATTTGTTTAACCCATATTTTAGAACCTACGAGGGCCTCTATTATCCCTATCTCTTTAATTCGTCAATACTAAATCCGAAAATCATGTGTCACAAAAACGAAAGCACCATACCTATATTTATCAACGTGATGCACCTTTTTGGAAAAGATTTGCAAAAACAGTGAATCTTTATGGCACTCGAAATGATTCTTGTTGCTTTTTGGGTCCAGCGGACCATATAGGCCAAATCAGGACCCCCGGCACTCGAAATAAGATCCCGGATGTAGTATACACTAATCAGTGTATATTATCATGTAAGTAGGATAATGTAAAAGTGTTGAAATATGGTATGGTCTTTGAACAGGCAATATGACATGTATAGGCGATGAAAACGATGTTTACCATCATAAAAAGAAAACTCTAAAAATTACATTCAGGTGCATATCTGTCTCATGAGGCTGTTGACGTTTAACCCAGTTAGAGGGCAAGACAAATCTTTCATTTCCTTACTGTATGCAATACAAATCATGAGCGTAAATACTTTAGGGCCTGTACAACTGAACTGACAGCACAAACGCAAATAAAAGTCACAAAAGCAAGATTACTTTCATTGAAATTGGCATTTGACATTTTAACATTCTTTAATCAGTTCAATGATAACAATACTTGAAGCACAGCAAATTTAAACAAATAATATCCGACAGACATTTTTCTGATTTGAAATCCTTCCCTGGGCACGTATGATCACGGGTCATTTTGGCCCAGCCAAGCTATGTTTATACGTTTTATGGCGATACTAGTGACTTACATTCACTACAAATATGTGTTTATTCAGTTCAAATAGAATACCTAAAGTAAAGCTGCTAGCTGCTAGCCTTCCACTGGGAGGAATTAAGCGACCCGAATATCCAAGCGTTGGGACAATAAAGTTATGACAATGAAAAAAATATATATATAAGATAATTTTACATTTATACACATTTGCACGTCACTGCAAAAAAGACAAAACAATAAATATTCTATCTACAACAATCCGATTAGCCTAGGAATGGTGCCATATCATGCCAAACCGTGTAGGTTTCTTCCTTATTAGAGGTCGTTTAAGATACGGAATGTTAATGCAGTTTTAAAGGGTTACGTAGAAAAACGCTATCCTTAAGTTAATATGTCATTGCATTTGTTGCTGGAGATGGCTGCACAACATGGTTCAATTTAAATCAGGATTTGTACCTCCTCTGCGATGTGGTTACTTTTTTTAATCGATTTCATAGAGTGGAACGTCAATTTTATGAACTCTAGGTGCCTGTTGTTTCTTGCAAACGTTTGAGAACTGACTGGTTTTTTTTTTGTATTTACAATATAATTGGGTATAACAAAAACAATCCCACCGCAAAGATCTACACCAAAAGTCACAGACAGGTAATATACATGCAGCCGGCTTCTTGACTATTTCTCTTGGTCAGCAGTATTAGAGGCTGAAGCCGCGAAATTAGAGTGCCGGTTGTAGGATTAGCATACTATCGGGTTTCTTGGTGCACTGGCACGTATGGGCGCTAAAGTCGCCGACAATCGTTGAATGAAAGCAGCTGTTAACTGGCCTTTTCAAAATGTGACCCAATAGAACATTCTTAGCCTGGCGATGAAGGTTATGCACATGTTTTTGAAGCTGATACGGATGCAATACATTACATAACAGTTCGAATCAGTTCAATCAACTGCATACCGTTACATATACAAGCATCCAAATGGTCAGTAACAATTTTTCAATGCCAAACACACTGCAAACCCCATAATCATTTAACAGAAAAATCCATAAAAAATATTCTTATCAAGTTCTCAATACTGTGCATGATTCAAAGCGTGAATAAACCGACTCAATCACCCCCAAGATAGTTAGAACTGCACAGCACGAACGAAACAATGCAATTGAATAAGGAAGAAAGAAGAAGCATACTGCTGCTTCCAACAGCTGTCGCTGACTGCCCCCACACACTTAGGATTGAATACCTGCGTTCAATAGTTGTAAAGTGTCAGTTAGCCAGAAAAAAGCAAGATTTTGCTTGCACTGCAGTAAAATAGCATTTCATGACACCAATCGTACACATTCTCACGAAAAATTTATAAAACAAGCCAAAACGGAGACATGAAACCTTTAAAGCGTAAAGGCAGAACAAATCAAAAAGTATGTGTACATTGTTTGACCCCTTCATAACCCCACTATGACCTTGGGATATGACGAAGGCCAACGATACTTGAATTCTCCAGTTTATTAAACCCTGGAAGTGTTAAAGATCTAGCTTTTAAAAACATGTTTCAGAAACAGGAAATTTGTATTTCTCTTTTTTTAAACCAAAACTCAACCTGGACATAATCTTAAAAAATGATCACAGTTAACCAGACTTACATATCAAGTCTTCATAATCAGACCATAGAGTTTCCTTACATTTCTAAGCTCTAGCTTCAAAAATATCTTATTGTTTTAAATCAAGAATATTGTTCGTCTACAGACAGCCTAACACCATTAGTAAGTCTCTCCTAACTGCACAGGTAAATGTAAATAGAGCAATATGACAGCCATAAGTTCGTGTGTTTCTGGTGACTACCACATCGATCTCCTGACCGGTCACATATGTCATTATCATGCCAGGAACGAGCGCCAAGGATGCCCTGCAATGAGAATCCGTGCAGTTAAAATGCAAGTCATGTCACAGGAACATTCTAAATAAACCCAAAACCAAAGCAATTATCTTCTGAAGATCGCATTTTTCATGATCCGCCAACTTCGACCATTATTTTTAATAATCACTGAGACTCGGCATGTAACCTCTACATAATTACCTGAAGAAATGAGCATGAAACTGAAGATTTCCGAGCCATTCCCTAATGTCATTATATTCAGCATGAAACATGGTGTACTATGAACTGGTCAGAGGTAAAGGCCAATAGCCTTGTGCAGCGATCGGTACTTTCATGGACACCATCACCACCACGGACCGACGAACATTTGCTATATTTGCTATACTTGTCACACATTGATATTATCATTATGTCATTGAAATGAGATAAATCTATACCAAGTAACTGACCGAAAACAATCAACTCAGTATCAATAAATATAAAAAACGCTGGCGCTGGACCCGAGTACTCTTCAGACTGGCTCGCTCCCCCAGAATGAAAGTTTTTGTCTTGTGCACGTGGATTTAAAAAAAAAAAAAATTATTTTACACAATTAAACACATTATTAGAGTAAAATAAAACATTAAACGTTCATAATAAACAATAGTAAACAAGAATTTAAAAAAAAATAAAAAAAATAGACCGCCCATGCCGGGAATCGAACCCGGTGTCGCTGGCTGGCTGGCTCTTTTATTAGCCGCACAGCAGTTCTATCCCACCGCGAATCGCGCCCGCCGTTAAGAGTCGTTTTTGTGATTTATTTCACATTTAGGTCCCAGGTAACATTATGAAGTTTTAATACGATCAATCGGACCTATTATCAGTGTATCAACTTTTGAACGAACTGCGCCCAGTAGTTTCCCAGCAATAAGCTGTTAAGTCGAGACAGACAGACACACAAAGACACACAGACACACAATTAAAGTCTGCTGGACCCTCCTACTGCGTACTCGGGGATAAAACCTGTTAAATGACACAAATGTACTGGTATGCGGACGCTTTGTTAGGAACATCAACGCGGCTGCTGAGACGACAAACCCATCCATCCCTGTTACACATTGCCCATACCCATGTGTGTGTGTGTGTATGTGTGCGTGTGTATGTATGTGTGTGTGTGTGTGTGTGTGTGTGTGTTTGTGTGCGTGCGTGCGTGTGTGTGTGTGTGTGTGTATGTGTGTGTGTTTGTGTGTGTGTTTGTGTGTGTGTGTGTGTGTGTGCGGCCACTGCTTATTCCTAAGACTCTCCTAATTACTCAGTGGAGTCAACAATTGAAACTATGTAGAAATAGGATGACAGAGATAAGAAGGAAAGACTTACCGTCTGTTTACTCACTGGGCTGAAACAGAATGAATGAAAGCATTGATAAGGGTAAGATAAGTCTAAAGAGGGCAATGTTAATGTTACGCCAGCTGTGGGGAGGACAAATTGGGGCTTAGTTTCAAAAGGAATGGCAATGATGGGTATTCTTATTCTCAACGTTATTTTCACATGTGCAACTTAAATTTGGTAACTTTAATTTGCACAGCTAAGAAGTATAGTTATTACCACTTATATTGAAGTCCGATATACATGTACTTTATTCTGTAACTGTATTATTATACAAATGTTATCTTTCTTCATCTTCGCCTGCGTTTCAGTCACGATGCCACACTGTAAAGGTAACCGATACGACAAAGTATGTTGTTCGCAGCAGAGACACGGCTAGACCGCACATTGTATCCTTCTTTCTTTCGATTTGATCGAGCAAGGTAGAAACTGTCTGTTTGCCTATTCCACTATGTTGACACTATATCTCATGTAAAATCAATTTGTAAGCTGAATTTGATATGGATATGGATTGCCTTTTTGGTCATGTAAGCGGTTCAACATAAAAAGCCTAATCACAACGATCTTCACACGAATCTGCCTAGCTGACTTTTTATGATGGGTAAGATATTATTCCCCCCTCTGCTTCTTTACCTCTGTAAACTTGTAGGGCTATTTGTATATAGGTTACACACTCCGAGTTCTGAATATCGTGCATATTTTCCCTTGGGTCGATTTTCAGGTATTACGTACCGAGCCGTAAATCGACCCTAGGGAAAATATGCACGATACTCAGGACGAGGTGTGTAAGCTTTTTATCCCATTACTCCGACGTTTTCATTAAAAACAAAAATCAACTTTTTGACACAAACTCTGCGAGTGCCTGTTTTCTGCTCACCAAACCTTCCGCGACCGCAAATCGTGTCATCAAATTCATACGCGAAAAGTTAAACGAGTCCCCTTTTGTCTTTTTGGTTTAACGCGCCATAAAACGTCTGCTTTTGTATTCAGTCATCTATACTGCTTAAGAAAACGAATAACAGTTATTTCTAGCGTGTTGAAATGAAATTTGATACTGTGCAGTAACCGACCGGGTTTCAGTCGGTGACCCTCAACTGACAAGTCGGTTGTCAGAGGCATTCGCCAAAAAGACTGCGTGTGTGATTGTATAAGCGATGATGATGATTGCTGAATTTGTGCTTATTCGAGCTGTTGTGCTTCAGGGTTCAAATTTGGATTACTCACTTCTTCAATCGTCATTAATTATAGGTGAGCCTTACTTTGATGTTTGTCGTTCAGTCTTTGGCCCGCAGTTATCTCTGCAGTATAGTTTTGTTCTGCTGTTTTTTTTAAATGTTGGTCAAAACTTGTAAATCTATTTGCATGCATGACCTGAACCTAGAGGCTAGACACCGTTGTTAACTTTAACATTGAAAAATAACACACGCAAGACTCGACCTTCTTCGTCACCTTTTATTTTAACCGTATCTCTAACTTTGAAAGTGGCAATTTCCATGTTGTTGGTAAACTTTTTTCAGTAGGGAAAGATTCTGTAGCAGACGATAGATCTGCACCAGACGACAGGACAGCCTTGTTCTGTTGAACCAAATTTAGCAATCAATGCTCTAAAAGCGATAGCAAAATTTGAACAAAACTGTAAGCATACTGTTTTAGTTTCTTATTTCGTCGCTCAGGATTTTTTTGTCTGGATTGATCTAAGCGGTTGCCTGTGAAGAGTACTAGAGTTGTGCGCCTTGAATCACTGTGTGTCTCTGTCTCTCTCTGTCTCTCTCTCTCTCTCTCTCTCTCTCTCTCTCTCTCTCTCTCTCTCTCTCTCTCTCTTTCTTTCTCTTTCTCTCCCTCTCTCTCTCTCTCTCTCTCTCTCTCCCTCTCTCTCTCTCTCTCTCTCTCTCTCTCTCTCTCTCTCTCTCTCTCTCTCTCTCTCTCTCTCTCTCTCTCTCTCTCCGCTTCGGCCAACTCATAATCTTCACTCAGCTCTTTTCACCCCAGCAGATTATGTGTATTCTTTGTGTTTTTCTCTCTATTTCTTCAACGTTAAAATGTATGTAGAGCGTTAGCTAAACGTGAGTTCGACTTTTATAGTATAACAAAAACAAATTTTAAATCAATACCTGGGGACTGGGTGGCCGAGTGGTAACGCACTTGCGCTCGGAAGCGAGAGGTTGCGTGTTCAGGCCTGGGTCAGGCCGCAATTTTCTCCCCCCTTTCCTAACCTAGGTCAGGGCCCCAAAGGGTTTAAAATCGTGATCGTGATTGGCGATTTTTGACCTTTCTGTGACCGTGATTGCCGAAATTTCCATTTCTGTGATCGTGATGGGACTTTGCCCGTGATCCGTGATGACAAAAAAATCAAGTCTCGTGATCGTGATCGTGATCGTCATTTGTTTTCGTGATCGTGATGGGCATTATTGCAAAGCATTTTATTTTCAACGTACATTTTTCACAGCTGTATTACACTCTATGATCCTCTAGTCTATTCGGTAAGGAGCCAACCCCGATTGAAGGGAAGCAACAACACATTCAGAAATATGATTTTGAGAGCGATTGCTTCCCTTTAAAAGAACCAATTACACACTGACAAAAAGAGATCCAATCAGAAGGCAAATTGCAAAAGTCTGCCGAACTTCATCCAATGGAAGGGCTTCGTGCAAAAGTTTTGAGTGCAATTCGAATTCGAAGATCAAAAATGGCGTGCAGCGGTACTGTCATCGAACTTCTGTTATATTTTGTGGATTCAAGCCAGACCAAAACAGGCGGCAAGAATGCCTTCCTTGGTGGAAAGGTCAGGCTACGGGTCGGTCTTTCTGAAGACGAAATATCAAGGTATGTTGATCTATGTTGCTCTATGACTGTTCAGAATGTAGGCAAAGATCTTGAAATTTGTTCAAGATCTTTGAGTTTGAGTGAGATCATTGACATTGTCGACATTGCCACGTCCGGCTGTCACTCGCTCAGTGTGACCTCGACTGGCTCGAGATCGAGTCTGCGTTTAGCCAAAACCGAAACTAGAAATGTGTTTTTCATCCCAGCAACGTGGACACGCTTGGCATAGATTCTAATTGTCGCTCCTTTGCATTAAGCTTGGATTTATTTTAGCGCCTGTAAACTTTAATATCAACAATGGGTTAAATTCAGAAACAATGGCGGGGAGACGCGCCAGTTTGGGTCACTTGATCCTCATGTCAAAGACGATCAAAGTCATGTTCGTTGGGGATTTTGTCAGGCATGCTACTTTTCCGGTAATTGCCGGAAATCCGATAAAGCCGTTTTCAAAATCCGGTAAAGTCAATTTTTTTCCGGTGAAGTTGAAAAATTTCCGCAAAAACGATCCGTGTGAATATCGCGCAACGCGACCGGGCGCCGGTCTCAATGAAGCCAGCGCACAGTAGTGTTGTTTTCACCAGTTTGGAGGTGTGTTGAATGGTGGTGGGGGGAGGCTAAAATGGGATTTTTAACAAGATCACAACACTATTACAACCCCTAAAATGATGCCCAGAATGCACCAGATTGCACAGATTTTAACCGTTTTTTGAAAAAATGTCCGGGGGGGCATGCCCCCGGACCCCCCTAGTTGGCTCGCCTGCTTCGCAGGCTCAGGCTTGTGGCTTCGCTACTGGTACTGCGCGCTTCTTTCAGGTAAAACCGTTTTTGGCCTGTAGCATTTCTGTTTTTTATTCAAGGCCATGGAACCAGGCGATGGTGTACCTCAAATTATACGGCAAAGTTGAAAATAAAGAACCCATCACACATACATGTACTTTAATTTCAATCCACCCAATAGTATTTGAGAAAATGGGTTTACAAGATTTAGCTCTGGAAATGTGAAATTGTGCAAGTATTTATTCATGTGTGTGAGTGAGGGTGTGGGGGTTGAATGTGTATGAGTGTAGAGAGAGAGAGAGAGAGAGAGAGAGAGAGAGAGAGAGAGAGAGAGAGAGAGAGAGAGAGAGAGAGAGAGAGAGAGAGAGAGAGAGAGAGAGAGAGAGAGAGAGAACGAGAGAGAGAGAGAGAGAGAGAGAGAGAGAGAGAGAGAGAGAGAGAGAGAGAGAGAGAGAGAGAGAGAGAGAAACCCCAATGAAAACAACATTCTTGTTACTGATTACAAATCATGATATGTATTTCTATGTGTGTATGAAAGAGAATTCAAAAAATAATTATAAAAAAGTGCAACAGTTGTCACTTTGTGTTGAATAAACAATAGATCCAGAGGAGCGATTTACTGTGTGGTTGTGTTTACTTTGACACGTGCTTTCTGTACATGCAACTTTTACCGTGACCGTGATTTGCCACTGGTGTTCGTGATCGTGAAAACAAAAATCAAGGTAACTGTGATCGTGAAAGCGAAAATTTCCCTTCCTGTGATCGTGATGATACCCCCCCTTTGGGGCCCTCAACCTAGGTGGTGGGTTCAAGTGCTAGTCTTTCGGATGAGACGAAAAACCGAGGTCCCTTCGTGTACACTACATTGGGGTGTGCACGTTAAAGATCCCACGATTGACAAAAGGGTCTTTCCTGGCAAAATTGTATAGGCATAGATAAAAATGTCCATCAAATACCCGTGGGACTTGGAATAAAGTAAAAAAAAAATCCATCTCACACGGCATTAAGTCTCAGGAAACATGAATACACGCATGCAGGAAAAAAAAATATGGGTAGCGCCGTATGTATGGCAGCTCGCTTTCCCCGGGGAGAAAGCAGCCCGAATTTCCATGAGGGTTACCTCACTGGACAATAAATCTTATCCAATCCAATCCAATCCATCCAAGTAAATGGATTTTGTGACTCAAAGTTTTCAGGACTGCGTTCACCATACTGTTGTTGTCCCAGAGCACAGGGGCAAAAATGAATTACCATATTAGAGTTCTGTCTGCTCTAACACCGCGAGAGCTACGTAAGTAGATGTCTTGATTCTGCGATTGTACATGTATGTATACATGTGCATTATGAAAACAGTCCATTGACGGTCTTTCATCACCTATATCTAGCATCTTTTGCTGAGTTATGGGAGGAACTGGCTACAACGTGGTGGATTTTTGTTCCAAATTCAGGATGCATTGCGTTTCCTGCTTGTTTGTAAAACATATTCTCAACTAGTAGGCACATTTTCGGGATTTTCAGAGCGGTCTCATTCTAAATTTCTATTTTGTTGCTTCAACAATTAAGGGTAGCTGCTGATACTTTAAAGTTCCTCTTCTTGCTCTCCACAGACAGTCATAGGGGAATCAGATTTTGTGTTTACACACTTGTAAACAAAATGCATATAATTATTTGCACTTGAACTTTACTCTTTACTCTGTAATCTTACCTTTAATGCTGGCCCCAGTGCAGAAAGCGTTGATTTGTTTGGTTAGAGGATTCTGAAAACCACTTGCAGGATTGCACGCCTTGGTACAATCCCAGTCACCACCGTCACCTTCTCCGACATTGCTTATGTGATAGACAAACGTGTAATGCGTCGTGTTCTGCCGACATCCACAGCTGGTTGAAGATGGTTCGCCAAAATTACAGCTGCTGTAGTCTGTAGGGCCCACAGTACACCGAGAAGTTTTTCCATCTTGTGTAAATAACGTATTCTGTGGAGCGGTAGTACATTTTGAAGTTATGCTGCTTTTACTCACTTCGCAGTATAGTGTCACTGACGCCTTCAACACCCATTCTTGTGGACACGTCAAGACCACGTCATGTTGACCAAGGACTGAAACAAATATAATTTTATTTAATTCATCTCAAGTGAATATATTGTGATAATTATGAATAGCTACATATTTGCTCGAAAGAATGTTGATTGTTAGGCTTGCTCAGTTTTGAGTTTTTAAGTCGATCCGGCGTAAAACCGTGGTAGCTACAACTTAGGCTCGCCAGATAAAGGCTTGTCTAAGCAAACGAGTGCTGACCGTAATTGAGGTCAGGACACCAACGTCCCCCGTATAGTAGAATGCCTAAATTGTGTTGTAGTAACAAAAAAACCCAGACTCTTTGTTAATAAATAAATCATTAGCCCGCCCCCTCTTTACACGGTAATGGCAACAACAACACAACAAAAACCGTTTCCTAGGTAGTAGTAAATAAATCCAAAATTGGTGTTATTAAACACCAAAGTGCTTTTTGTTAACAGAAAATTGGCCCTATTGCTGTGCGATCTATTGGCGGAAAGATGTATGCGGACAAGAGAGAGAGAGAGAGAGAGAGAGAGAGAGAGAGAGAGAGAGAGAGAGAGAGAGAGAGAGAGAGATAGAGAGAGAGAGAGAGAGAGAGAGAGAGAGAGAGAGAGAGAGAGAGAGAGAGAGAGAGAGAGAGAGAGAGAGAGAGAGAGTACGTGGAATTGGTGAGATGAAGTTGACAGATCCATAGCTGTCGGGAGCTCTCCTTTTTTTTTTTTTTTTTTTAGCAGTCGAAAAGATTTATGCCAAGCAGGTTCCAATCAAGGACCACTCAATTCTCCTGCACCAAAATAGAAGAAAAGGATAAAATGGCGAGGAATATCAGAAATGAAAAATACTTTTAGTTTCAATGATCCATTAACGCAATTACAAAACAATTATCATGTCATATATAGTATAACTTGCCCAAAGAGAACTCATACAAATTAAATGTCCCTTTTCACATTCCATACACAGTTGACTTTGAGCAGCTTTCTGTTCTGACACAGTTCATTTCCTTCTTCTTTTTATATTTAGTCAAGTTTTGACTAAATATTTTAACATCGAGGGGAAATCGAAACGAGGGTCGTGGTGTATGTGCGTGTGTGTGTGCGTCTGTGTGTCTGTGTGTGTGTGTGTGTAGAGCGATTCCCGGACGAGCCCCCAAATGTTGCGGATCCTAGTCTGTTGCGTACTCGGAGGGTACGAAGACCTCACCTTTTACGTTATAAATCAGAACAAGAATGAATTTTGTTTCTAAAAAAAATTCTATCACACCACTATTGCAGATTCATGCACAAAACACACAAGACGTATTTGTAAATTTATAGATTCAACTTTTATTTACTGGCTTGTTCCGTGGTCGACGGGTTATTCTTCATTTCTGTATCGTTCATATATCCTGGATCTAATTCTAAAAGTCACTCATCTTGAAAATACGCAGTGATGATGTTGACAGTCGGAACGTCGTGAGGTCCAGGCTGGTTATCGTCGAACGGTTACATAAAGTTCATCATTGATGACCAGGAAAACATCGGACGAAGTTAGAGGGTTGATCGTGAAAAAAACTCGTCCCTCAGATCTCGAACTGGAAACTCGTAGTCGTAACTCGAAACACCAACATATCGAGAAAAGATTCCATCACCCTGACGGTTACCGGCTACCGCTGTCGCTCACTGCCAGATCTCTGGTCGCTCCGTGAAAGATAGGGTGTCTCCTCTGTGTAAGCTCTTGCCAACTTCGTTCGCCCTTGGCGATGGGTTTTGCTTCTAGGCATGGGCATAGAACGGTGTTGTTGTGGTCCTCTCATGCTTTCGCTCCTTCTCTTCCACTTTCCGTTGCCTTTTCTTTTCGATCGTTATTCTTTTCTCTCTCTGCGCAAACTCCTTAATCGCTAACCGAAACTTATCTTTGCGTTGTTAGCTAACCTAGACCAATGGAAACTCTTGTCTATTCGCGAAAATAGCGATCAAGAATTTCGTACCTAATAATAACCTCATTTATTATCTAACTCCTTATGTTCCCAATACTAATGAACAAAGTAAACTGACGATCACATCGAAAGTAAAAGAATAAGCTTTGAAGGAAACTCCTTCAAGAAATACGACAACTCCTTGACGACAAACAAAATGACGTCAACTGATAGCAAAACTTTGACGTAATTATACTTCGGTTTTCCCGACAATACATAGGCACTTGCTGCATCACCTAATTAAATAGACCATAGGTGCCTGACGGTGCTCGGTATTTGTATGGACCTGAATAGCTTGCGTACATTTTCGCAACATACGCCCCTCCTCTTGAGCTGAAACATTCATGTTTAAGCTAAACCTAGTTATTCAGTCTACTCAAATAGTCGGCCCCAACGTTATCAACCCCTCGGATGATTTTAACAGTAAAGGAGTACTGTTGTAACTGGAGTGCCCATCTCATGAGACGTCCATTCTCTGTCTTGGTCTTCTGCAGGTATGTGAGTGGTTGGTGGTCGGTCTCCAGAGTGAAATGTACCGAGTACAAGTATTGTTCAAATTTCTTGATCGACCATACTACTCCCAAACATTCCTTCTCAATGACCGAGTAGTTACGTTCTGCCTTGTTCAACTTCCTGCTCGCGTACGCCACTGGTTGAAGTCCTTGACCTTGGTCCTGTAGAAGTACCGCGCCTATGGCGATATCGGACGCGTCACTCCTCACTGTGTAGGGTTTGTCGATATCTGGCAGTAGCAGCACTGGCTTGCATACCAGACTTTGTTTGAGCTTCGTGAAGGCTTCCTCGCACTCTTCGTTCCACACTACCCTTTCAGGTAGACCTTTCTTTGTCAAGTCCGTCAGCGGTGCACTGAGATTGGCATAGTCACTGACATACTTTCTGTAGAATCCTGCCAGTCCTAAGAAAGCCCTGACTTCCTTTTTGGTTTCAGGTCTTTTTGCGCTCCTGATTTTCTCGGTCTTTTCGTCATCTGGTTTGGTCATGCCTTGCCCTACGTGGTGTCCCAAGTAGTCCAGCTCTGCGTAGCCAAAGTAACACTTTGATGGCTTTGCAGTCAAGCATACCTCTTCCAGTCTAGACAGAACTGCTTCTACCGCCTCTACGTGTTGCTCCCACGTTTCTGTCGCGATAATGATGTCGTCTATGAAATGCTCGACATCATCACGTCCTAGCGGTTCTAAGAGCTTCCGCATCATGCGAGTAAAGATCATGCTGGCTGTCTTCACTCCGAACGGTAAGTAGGCGAACTGGAATTGCCCAAGTGGTGTGCTAAAAGCAGTTTTTTCTTTGTCTTCTTCCTTGATGGGAATTTGCCAATACCCCTTTGTTAAGTCAATCTTTGACAAATAGCGCCCTTTCTGCAATTTTGCAAAGATCAAGGGTACGTCTGGGATAGGCTCAGAATCGAACACTACTTCACGATTCAGCTGTCTGTAGTCAATACAGAATCGAATTGACCCATCCTTCTTTTTCACTAATACAATCGGACTGTTGTATGGTGAAATGCTAGGTTCTATGACACCTAACTTCAGCATGTCATTGACCTCCTTCTTCACAATTTCTACTTGTGAAAAAGGTAGCTTGTACTGTTTTACATGCACAGGTTCTTGTGATGTCAGTTTGAACTCACACTCTTCAATGACACATTTCCCAGGTATGTCTTTGAGTGCTTTGACCTTCCTGTCACAAAGTGCTTGTATTTCTGCTTGTCTCTGTGGTTCTAGTTCTGGATTGATGTTTACATCTTTGGGACCTTCTTTTGGTTTTAGGGAAAGCATGGGAAATCGGTCTATCCCCAAATCACCCATTTCATCATCATGCACATCATCCACCACCACCGCCACTATTTCCGGAACTTCCACTATAGTCTTTGCTTTGGTTTGCTCGGACCTGTTCTCTTTGGACTCTGACTCGCGTTCTACATACAACTTCAGCAGATTTGCATGTAGCAGCTTGTCACGTCCTTTGATTTTCACCCTGTAGTTGCAACTACCGACTTTCTCTATCACTGGGTACGGACCCTTCCATGTCAGCTGCAATTTATTGTGCTTCTCAGGTAACAAAAGCAACACTTTGTCTCCAACCGCTAGACTTCTTTCTTTTGTCTTTTTGTTGTACGCCTTTGTGTACTTGAGAGCAGCCTTGCTGAGATTGTTCTTGGCAATCTCGCAAGTCTTCTCGATTTTGTTTGTGAGATCAACAATATGACTGACAGTGGAGCGTGTCTCATCTGCTGTGTCCTCATTTGTCCATACTTGACGTAGAACTTGCATGGGACCTCTGACTTCTCTGCCATACAGCAGTTCAAATGGTGAGAATTTCAGACTTTCTTGTGGGACTTCCCTGTACGCGAACAGTAGCGCAGGGAGAAACTTGTCCCAGTCTTTTGGTTGCTCTTGGCAAAGCTTTTTCATCATGTGTTTGAGCGTAGAGTTGAATTTTTCAGTCAACCCGTTTGTCTGAGGATGCCACGGTGTAGTATGGATGCCTTTGATGTTCAGAAGTTTGTTTACCTCTTCCATAACCTCGCTTGTGAACTGGCTACCCCTATCAGTCAGTACCTCCCGAGGAATGCCCACTTTTGTCCACATGACCCACAAAGCTTCACTCACTGTTTCTGTTCTAATGTCTTTGAGTGGTGTAGCCTCTACGTACCGTGTA
The DNA here is from genome assembly GCF_037325665.1 of Littorina saxatilis. NCBI lineage: Eukaryota > Metazoa > Mollusca > Gastropoda > Littorinimorpha > Littorinidae > Littorina > Littorina saxatilis. Next base: position 80,549 of record NW_027127891.1, read on the forward strand.
GCGTAGTCTACCATAGTCAATATGTATTTGTGCCCTCGGTTAGATGCGGGTATGATGGGCCCTACGATATCGACTCCCACTCGTTCAAACGGTGTCCCTATCAGCGGCATGCTTTTCATAGGCACTTTCCTTGTATTCCCTTTCCGCGAGCTGCGTTGACATGCATCACATGACGCGCAATACCGTTCCATGCCTATGCCTAGAAGTAAGAACCATCGCCAAGGGCGAACGAAATTGACAAAAGCTTCCACAGCGGAGACACCCTGTATTTCACGGGGCGACCAGAGATCTGGCAGCGAGCGACAGCGGTAGCCGGTAACCGTCAGGGTGATGGAATCTTTTCTCGGTAAATATATTTTTTAGATCCAAGTTGATTTTCCCAAGGTTACCAAGTTAATTTTTATGAGCACTGTATTGGTCACGGTATCACAAGTGTGATCAAATACCAAGATTTTATGTGATCACTGTAGATCAAACGTAATACATTGTATGAACGTTGAGCAGCATGAGGAACGAATGTGGATAATTAATTGTTTATAAAGTGCTGTAATGAATGATATAGTTGGATCTCCATTTGAATAACAAGATGTGTTTTTATCACACAGGTCTCAGGGGAAACGGTTTGTATGATGATAGAATAATTCCCAGTTCTGAGACTTGTCATTATTTCGACAGATATGTTGGTGTTTCGAGTTACGACTACGAGTTTCCAGTTCGAGATCTGAGGGACGAGTTTTTTTCACGATCAACCCTCTAACTTCGTGCGATGTTTTCCTGATCATCAATGATGAACTTTATATAACCGTTCGACGATAACCAGCCTGGACCACACGACGTTCCGACTGTCAACATCATCACTGCGTATTTTCAAGATGAGTGACTTTTAGAATTAGATCCAGGATATATGAACGATACAGAAATGAAGAATAACCCGTCGACCACGGAACAAGCCAGTAAATAAAAGTTGAATCTATAAATTTACAAATACGTCTTGTGTGTTTTGTGCATGAATCTGCAATAATGGTGTGATAGAATTTTTTTTAGAAACAAAATTCATTCTTGTTCTGATTTATAACGTAAAAGGTTCTTTATGAAATTTGACATGAGAGTTCCTGGGTATGAAATCCCCGAACGTTTTTTTCATTTTTTTGATAAATGTCTTTGATGACGTCATATCCGGCTTTTTGTGAAAGTTGAGGCGGCACTGTCACGCCCTCATTTTTCAACCAAATTGGTTGAAATTTTGGTCAAGTAATCTTCGACGAAGCCCGGGGTTCGGTATTGCATTTCAGCTTGGTGGCTTAAAAATTAATTAATGACTTTGGTCATTAAAAATCTGAAAATTGTAAAAAAAATAAAAATTTATAAAACGATCCAAATTTACGTTTATCTTATTCTCCATCATTTGCTGATTCCAAAAACATATAAATATGTTATATTCGGATTAAAAACAAGCTCTGAAAATTAAATATATAAAAATTATTATCAAAATTAAATTGTCCAAATCAATTTAAAAACACTTTCATCTTATTCCTTGTCGGTTCCTGATTCCAAAAACATATAGATATGATATGTTTGGATTAAAAACACGCTCAGAAAGTTAAAACAAAGAGAGGTACAGAAAAGCGTGCTATCCTTCTTAGCGCAACTACTACCCCGCTCTTCTTGTCAATTTCACTGCCTTTGCCATGAGCGGTGGCCTGACGATGCTACGAGTAAAATGGCATTGCGTTTCATTCTGTGAGTTCGACAGCTACTTGACTAAATATTGTATTTTCGTCTTACGCGACTTGTTTTTTTCTCTCCTCAAAATCTGCAAATTTCACTCAAATATGTATGATCCTAACGATGGACATAACAGTTTTCATGTTCAGCACCTCCTTAAGAGTAATATGTTATAAATAAACATGTGGGTATGCTGTTGAAATATGTATTTAAAATGCATATCATTATAATTATACACACACAAAATACACAGTATGACATCCACTACATACATCTTGGTGTAACTTTAGATCCGCATCTAGAATTGAGAAAAGGAAGAGAAAACAAGTCGCGTAAGGCGAAATTACTAAATTTAGTCAAGCTGTGGAACTCACAGAATGAAACTGAACGTAGTCCGCCGCGAGTGCAAAACGCAGTGAAAGTGACGAGCCTGTTTGGCGCGGCAGCGGTTGCGCTGTGCTTTATAGCACGCTTTACTGTACCTCTCTTCGTTTTAACTTTCTGAGCGTGTTTTTAATCCAAACATATCATATGTATATGTTTTTGGAATCAGGAACCGACAAGGAATAAGATGAAATAGTTTTTAAATCGATTTCGGAAATTTAATTTTGATCATAATTTTTATATTTTTAATTTTCAGAGATTGTTTTTAATCCAAATATAACATATGTATATGTTTTTGGAATCAGAAAATGACGAAGAATAAGATGAAATTGTTTTTAGATCGTTTAATAAACAAATAATTTTAATTACAAGTTTCCGATTTTTAATGACCAAACTCACTCATTAGTTTTAAGCCACCAAGCTGAAATGCAATACCAAACCCCGGGCTTTGTCGAAGATTGCTTTGCCAAAATTTCAATCAATTTAAATGAAAAATGAGGATGTGACAGTGCCGCCTCAACTTTTACAAAAAGCCGGATATGACGTCATCAAAGGTATTTATCGAAAAAATGAAAAAAAACGTCCGGGGATATCATACCCAGGAACTCTCATGTCAAATTTCATAAAGATCGGCCCAGTAGTTTAGTCTGAATCGCTCTACACACACACACACACACACACACACACATACACCACACCCTCGTCTCGATTCCTCCCCTACGTTAAAACATTTAGTCAAAACTTGACTAAATGTAAAAAGAACAAGTCGCGTGAGGCGAAATTACTACATTTAGTCAAGCTGTGGAACTCACAGAATGAAACTGAACGCACTGCATTTTTTCACAATGACCGTAGTCCGCCGCTTGTGCAAAACGCAGTGAAATAGCCGAGCCTGTTTAGGGCGGTAGTGGTTTCGCTGTGCTGCATAGCACGCTTTTCTGTACCTCTCTTCGTTTTAACTTTCTGAGCGTGTTTTTAATCCAAACACATCATATCTATATGTTTTTGGAATCAGGAACCGACAAGGAATAAGATACAATTTTTAATTTTCAAAGCTTGTTTTTAATCCAAATATAACATCTGCCGTGTGCTGACAAAACCGAGTAAGTCCACTGAAGCTAGTTCTGAGATAAACGACTTTTTCTGTTTTATTACATTTCTCAAAAGTGACGATTATCTTGATCAACCTACAGAGATAATAAGATAAATAGCATTAATGTACGTTTACAACCCGAGTTTGATAATGATCTGATGGATGGTTTTTGTGTTGTTGGGCATTTTGTGGACTTACTTGGTTTTGTCACTTTTTTCCATTATATCAGATCTAAAAAATGTGACAGATCTAAGCAAGTGGACTTACTTGGTTTTGTCAAAACATTTGGAAGAAAAAGTAATGCTTTTTTTGAGGATGAAAGTCGCTTGTTCATTTCAATGCGTTATTCTCTCAGGTGCCAGGAGAAACGTTCCGTATAACGCTCGCTTACTCTATTACACATGTCGTGTGCACATTAGAGCGCTTACTTCCCTTTGCTTATTTGATCTCTAAACAACGCTCTGGCTCATTTCGGTACGATTCTCACATATACTTTCGAAGCGAACCTGTAACAATGTGTGCGTTTGTGTGTTTGTTCTGATTAAAACCAGTCTTGATCTAAGGACTATGTCCAGTCAAGAATAAAAGCTGGTTCTTGTGTATGACTGTGTACGTGAGTGTTAGTTTGAGTGCCTTGGAGAATGATGAGCATATCAGATTGCGGTGATTTGCTAAAATACATATTATTCACGTACAATTTTTTAAGCTACACAGCATGTTTTTTTGTTCCGGTAATGTTTTGTTGTTGTAAGTTTAATTTGGGTGGTACGGTTACTACTATAGTTACAGCCTTAAATCACATTATTTGAAATTCAAATCAAACATTTACCCGGGTTTGATGTCTCAAAAATCGTTTCTTGAAATTAGTATTAAGAAATATTTCTGGACATTAAAATGCTAGCACAGGCACGAAAAAGATTTTATTGCAGGTGTCAATGTTTCCTGAATCTATTTATAGATGTGTTACGTTTGAATTGATATTAAGCAATTCAGGTGCCGTGTGGACATGGTACGGAAATATTCACTGTCCCGATTGACGGGTTTTAACAGCGAGGACGCAATTTTTGTGAAGGCGTTTTAGTTCTGCTTCTTCTTCTTCTTTTGCGTTCGTGGGCTGAAACTCCCACGTACACGTGTGCTTTTGCACGAGTGGATTTGTACGTGGATGACCGTTTTTACAAAACCATTTAGGCAGCCATACGCCGTTTTCGGTGAAAGCATGCTGGGTATGTTTGTGTTTCTATAACCCACCGAACTCTGCTTTGGACTGCACGATCTTTTCCGTGCGCACTTGGTCTTGTGCTTGCGTGTACACACGAAGGGTGATAAGGCACCAGCAGGCCTGCACGTAAGTTGACCTGGGATATCGGAAAAATCTTCACCTTAATTACCCGTCAGGTGCGGCCGGGATTCGAACCCACGACCTTCCGCTTTGGTAAGTCATTTTTTTTTTTCAAAATGATATTTTTTGTTCATCAAAAAGAAGAAATCAATGCGCATCTTGTGTGCTAATTTCTACTTTTTAGAGTGCTTAGATAAGCAGATATGAACAAGTAAGTCCACAACCTAAAAAAACAACTTTTTAAGTGTGCATGAATGTTTTGACAAAACCAAGTTTTAAGCTAGGATTCCATTCTTACGGCTGCGGTGCGGCTCCGGCTCCGGCGACGGCAACGGCATCCGGCTCTGGCGAGAAAAACGCATCGTCGTGAACCGTATATAACGGCGACGTCGTCCGGATATGTTCTCTTCCCGCCAATGCCGCCATTACAGGGGCGGATCAGTTGCTTTGTAAGGGGGGGTGCACTTTGAATCGAAAGAGAATGTGATGGGCGCGAAGCGCCCGAATTTGCTAGGGGGGTCCGGGGGCATGCTCCCCCGGAAAAAAATTTGGCCCAAAGAAGCAAAATGGTGCCATCTGGTGCCATTTGAACTTAGAAATGGTCATAGAATCAGCTTTCCAAATTTTTTTAAAATTTTTTTTTGCTGGAGGGGGGGGGGTGCACCTGCACCCTGTGCACCCCCCCTCGTCCGCCCCAGGCCAATGCCGCCATGGCTCCACATTGGTCTCGTCTCATACAAAATACCAGACGGCGTCCGGCGACGGCAGTCCAGAAAGCCACATGGAGCTTTCTTGAAAAAACGCACGCACGCCGGGCCGTCGCCGTCGCCGTCGCCGTACCGCACCCGTGTGAATGGGATCATCCCTTCTTTCATCAATGTTTTTCAAATTGCCGTCGCCGCTGCCGTCGCCGGAGCCGCACCGCAGCCGTAAGAATGGAATCCTAGCTTAAGTCCAAGGGGTTCCCAATTTTCCTATAATGATAGTTTTAAAATTCTTGTCAGACGACCCATACAGAAAATACGTCATTTTAAGTTTAGAACTGACAAATGACGTCATTTAAAGTTTAGAACACACAAATGACCTCTTTCGATAAGGCGAGACATAATGACGTCACCTTATGACGTTTTATTTTAAACATTTTTCTTCTCTATCTATATATAATTCTCCTGACGATCCTTGTCTCTCTCTCTCTCCCTCCCTCTATCCCTCCCTATATATATCTCTCTTTTCCTCCCTCCATCTCTCTTTCTATCCCTCCCTACCTCTCTCGCTATCTCTCTCCCTCTTACTCTCTTCCTCCCTCCCTAATTCCTCTTTCCCTTTGTTTCTCTCTCTCCCTCCATCCTCCCCCCCCCCCTCGACCCTGATTTCTTTCCCCTCTCTCACTCTCTCCCTGTTTAGTCTCTCTCTCTCTCTCTCTCTCTCTCTCTCTCTCTCTCTCTCTCTCTCTCTCTCTCTCTCTCTCTCTCTCTCTCTCTCTCTCTCTCTCTCTCTCTCTCTCTCTCTCTCTCTCTCTCCATCTTGTGCAAATTCGTAATGTTAACGTTATTTTCACTGTTTTGTCATTTATCTTGACAACACTTCTTCTTTAGCAGCCATGCTTGCACCAAATCTAGCACCCCTACTAACAAGTAAAATGCCGCAAGAATATTCGTATTGACTTTGACGTCATACTGGCAAAAACATTGCATTCTGATTGGTTATAGCGTCATAAAGGTTCTTGTGATTGGTGGATGGACTTACTTGGTTTTACCAGCAAATTGACATGTAATGTTTTTTGAAAAATGTTTGAAGTTGTGGACTTACTTTTCTATATCTCCTTATCTAGTTATTTTACAAAGTCAAAATTTACACACAGGCTGCTTCTTGATTTCTTAGTTTTGATGAACAAAAAGATATCATTTTTGGGGAAAAATGGACTTACTCGGTTTTGTCAGCACATGGCAGATGTACTTTAAACAGTTTTTAAGGTGTGGACTTACTTTTGCATATCTCCTTATCTATTTATTTCACAAAGTCACAATTTACACATAAGGTGCGCCTTAATTTCTAAGCTTTGATGAACAAAAAATATCATTTTTGAAAAAAATGGACTTACTCGGTTTTGTCAGCACACGGCAGACATATTTATATGTTTTTGGAATCAGCAAATGATGAAGAATAAGATGAAACGTAATTCTGGATCGTTTTATAATAAAATAATTTAAATAACAATTTTCAGATTTTTGACCAAAGTTATTAATTAATTTGTAAGCCTCCAAGCTGAAATGCAATACCAAAGTCCGGCCTTTGTCGAAGATTGCTTGGCCAAAATTTCAATCACTTTTATTGAAAAATGAGGTGTGACAGTGCTGCCTCAACTTTTATAAAAAGCCGGATATGACGTCATCAAAGACATTTATCAAAAAAATGAAAAACAATTCTGGGGATATCATTCCCAGGAACTCTCATGTAACAATTCATAAAGATTGGTCCAGTAGTTTACTCTGAATCGCTCTACACAAACACACGCACAGACACAGACACAGACACAGACACACACACACACACACACACACACACACACACACACACACACACACACACACACACACACACACACATTGTTTTTTTGTTAACAAATATAGAAAGTGATATTTCTCATGTTTGTTGACTTGAAACGCCAATTTAGAACCTAACTCAAAAAGATAACTGACTGAGTTCATTTCCTCATTAAAACAAAAAAACACGATAAAAAGGTAGAATATCGTGTAAAAGTAAAAAGTTCAGATAAGGACAGATGTGTCAGATAAGGCGCCAATGAACGTACAATACACAAATACGAAAGTAGCGACTCGGAAACCGACGATCCCATGCTTGAGAACTCACGTTTAATACTCGAAGACAAAATGTCTGTTTTTACACACCCGTATATATTATACGGGTTGTGTATAGGTTTCATTCTGTCTGTCTATATGTTAGTCTGTCTGTCTGCCCATTATCACGTATATATATATATCTCTGGTGTTTATAAACTGAGCAACAAAATTATTGCACCCATTTTTGTACCCCAACTACAACATTCATTCCGTGTCATTTTACTCAAATTTGATATGCCATTAAAGGCCCTCTTCTTGGCTACCTTGCACACTTTTCGGATCAAATATTTATGTTATAAGTATAACGTGACCGTCGCCGAAGAAAGGGTACCCCCAAAATCGACCTGACAAAAACGTCAGGTACCAATTGAAAAATCGACACAAATTCACAATAGGCGCAGCTTGGCAACTGTTACTTACAAGAAGACAGAAAAATCATGTATCTATCCAGAACAGGTTGTTTTGTTTTGCTATCTTGCGTATATCTTGTGTTATGTCATTTCTAATGATGCAGGTGTAGAACGCTTGTGCAGTAGATAACGAGAGGATGTTGGGTCCATTTTGAGGGGTACCATGACAAAAAGCGCTTTATTTCAGCAATGCCTTAATGGATTGATCCCAAACTTTGAGGAGCTGAAGTCTACCTACGAAACTTACCCTGGGTGTAATTTTCGATCACTACATGCTTGTACTCAGATGTTAAATGTTAAATCTTCCGGAAAATGTGTTTAAACCCGTCACAGGTTTGTGAATTTACATCTTAAAACTTCATGACTTTGCATGCACACAGACAAATGGTTGTTTCACGAATGGCCAAAGTTTCATTCGAGTATGACGACTGACGGACATTTGCCAGCCGTGTAAACACAAGAGAAAAAAAGTCGCGTAAGGAGAAATTATGTACTACATTTAGTCAAGCTGTGGAACTCACAGCATGAAACTGAACGCACCGCATTTTTTCACAATGACCGTAGTCCGCCGCTTGTGCATAACGGAGTGAAACTGACGAGCCTGTTCAGCGCGGTAGTGGTTTCGCTGTGCTGCATAGCACGCTTTTCTGTACCTCTCTTCGTTTTAACTTTCTGAGCGTGTTTTTAATCCAAACATATCATATCTATATGTTTTTGGAATCAGGAACCGACAAGGAATAAGATGAAATTGTTTTTAAATCGATTTCGGAAATTTAATTTTGATCGTAATTTTTATATTTTTAATTTTTAGAGCTTGTTTTTAATCCAAATAACATATTTATATATGTTTTTGGAATCAGGAAATGATGTAGAATAAGATGAACGTAAATTTGGATCGTTTTATATTAAAAAAAAAATTATACAATTTTCAGATTTTTAATGACCAAAGTCATTAATTAATTTTTAAGCCACCAAGCTGAAATGCAATACCGAAGTCTGGCCTTCGTCGAAGATTGCTTTACCAAATATTCAATCAATTTGATTGAAAAATGAGGGTGTGACAGTGCCGCCTCAACTTTTACAAAACGCCGGATATGACGTCATCAAAAGTATTTATCGAAAAAAAGAAAAAAAACTCCGGGGATATGATTCCCAGGAACTATCATGTAAAATTTCATAAAGATCGGTCCAGTAGTTTGGTCTGAATCGCTCTACACACGCACAGACAGACACAGACAGACAGATACACACACACACATACACACACACACACACACACACACACACACACACACACACACACACACACACACACACACACACACACACACACACACACACACACACACATACACCACGACCCTCGTCTCGATTCAACCTCTATGCAAAAGAGGAAAAAAAGTCGGGGGATATCATCTGGAAGAATGTGTATGTAAAGTGTCATAAACAACTGTCAAGTAGTTTTCTGGGATCACTCCACACACACACAAACACAAACACAAACACTACCGTCACCATCGTCGTCTCGATCATCTTGAACACACGGCCAGTACCGTGTAACTGGCCTTGACACGGAACGATCCAAGGGGGGGGGGGGGGGGGGGGGGGGGGGGGCAATCTCAGTCATCTGAAAGAGGGAAATCCAAACGCAATCCGCCTTGTTCGATTTTATGGGCTTGGACGATAGAGAAAAATAAGAAAAACAAAAGCTGGAGTCCAGTCTGGACGAAACTGCTATCAAGAACGCAGAATTGATTTTTTCTGAGTTTTTTTTAGCCGTAAGCGCCATGTTTATCGGAGCAGGAAACTCTTCCAGAGTGAGGCCCCTTTGTTGGTTTCACTGCGGCCGCATTGTGAACAGCAGTTATGAGAAATTCGAAATGAGAAATGGCGCTTACGACTAAAAACAAAAATTCAGAAAAAATCAATTCTGCGTTCTTGATAGCAGTTTCGTCCAGACTGGACTCCAGCTTTTGCTTTTCTTATTTTTCTCTATCGTCCAAGCCCATAAAATCGAACAAGGCAGATAGCGTTTGGATTTCCCTCTTTCAGATGACTGAGATTGCCCCCCCCCCCCCCCCCCCCTTGGATCGTTCCGTGTCAAGGCCAGTTACACGGTACTGGCCGTGTGTTCAAGATGCGTCTCGATTTCCAGTCTATTTTAAAACATTTAGTCAAAATGTGTTTGATGGTAAAAAGCATCACGAAGAAGGCAAGAACTATTGGTGACTAGGTTGTTGTTGTTGTCTTTAAACCTATGTGGCTGTTTAAGGTCGTGGTGACCAGGTAGTAACACCATTTTCTAGTATGTGTGTGAAACTGATTCCGATGAGAATGGCATTGGCAATACGAGAACAAGAACAATAAACACGTAGTTGCAAATCAGGTTTAAGTAGCAGAAGTTACTTCCCTTACAGTTGTCAGTGAAGACTTGTTCCAAGAAATAAACGTAAAATGCTGGACTCCACGAACAAATTGTTGAACCAGTTGCGAGTTGAAGTATTTGAACTTGAGAAAGAGAATAAGTTGCAGAGAGACATCAAAGAAACAAAAAGCAATGAATAAAATTTGTGAAGTGGGGGTTGAAATAAAAATAAAAGAGCTATCACAGAATTTGCGGAAATAAGAGTATACGAGCTTGGCATCTAGGCCCGAAGACATAACATCAGAATCTAAAGACCCATTGAGTGTGTAGAGTCTAGCAGCCCGACCGGTTCATCTAGCTCATCCTACCAGACGATGTAGAACAGTTATTGGGAATAAAAGCTAAAACATATGCCCATATGTAACGGTTGAGAATACACACCCAATTGTGAAAGAATATGAACTGACAACATTTGGAAATCGACGTGACAGAGTAATAACCGTACTTAAACAGAAACGTTGTGGAACGTTTAAGGATTAGAGCGATCGATAAAGCCAAGGATATGAAATAATTATAAATAATAATTATACTGATGACCTACTGAAACCACCGCTTTCAGTCATCCACAAATAACTGGAAACGTGGACGCCTATAGAAATATGAAACAGTTTCGTGGAGAATAGCATAGTTCTCAAACAAGTGTCTCTTTTTTAACGAACAAACAAATTCTGTTTTGTTTGATAAATGAAGAAAAATAAAATCATAAAATGTTTGACAGGCTGAGCTGGTTCACCTATTACCAACTGCATTCTGTGTTGCTATGATGATGATGGTGATAATGATGATGGTGATGATGATGATGATGATGATGATGATGATGATGGTGATGGTGATGATGAGGACTGAGGAGGAGGAGGAGAAGGAGGAGGATGAAAACTACTCATGTATGCACAGTACCAAGTAGTTTCTCTTCGCATGCAAAAGAACTTAAGCGCATAGTGCTTTTCGTTATGCGCTATAAAAATCTCCTTAATAAATAAATAAATAAATAAATAAACTTCCGGTGGGACCACATCATAGTGTATGACCGGTCGACTTACCTCTTACTGTAGACCCTGTTAGAGACAGCACAAACAGTACATACGCCCCAAACATAGTTTTAAAGAAGTGGCGTACAGGAGAAGAACAGCTTTTTCAAACACCGACGACAGTGTCCAAGAAGACGTCTATAAAAATGGCACCGAATCCAGTAACACAGTATCTAGGGTGGGTTTGCTTCCTGTTTGCTTCATGTTTGTAACCTAGGTCGACTCAAACCGTTTGAGAAGTTTGCCCTTTCAGGATAGACACATGCTATAAATTTACACACATGATTGTGAACATAGCGTCCCTTACCAAAGCAAAAAAATTAAATAGGCTGATGGATAACAGAAGAATCACGCTCATCCATTTCGTTCTAAAGCAAACACGTGCACACATACACCAAATGCCGCACTGACCAACTAATTGACTAAACGGCCGTTGATGTACTAACACCAACAATCTACTAAATATATATTATTGTTGGTAGTTCCCTATACTAGTGTGGTTTAATGCCGATGAACATACAGTTAAAAGCAAATGAAGGTGATCAGTGAATACTATGACATCATGAATGTATGTAAGGGTGCATCGTGTGCTCGCCATGTATTGGCTGTTTGTACAACCTGCACCAACTGAACGAACATTGTACTTCCGCGGAGCAGATAGCCAGTGTCTGCGCAGAATTAGAAGGTCGTACAGATCGCGAGCAGAACAACAATCTCTGTTCTACAGTTTTACAGGTATCCTTTTCAAATTATAGTGTTGGGACAGACTTCGACTTTTTTATGAATGCGTTATTGTGATACTATTGATTTTGTTTTACCTGCCTGGTTTATAGCTACAATGAGAAGAATTGATTAAGTGAGTAAAGAAAGTACAACAAGGAAGTATTAAGAGAGTGACAATGTGCAAACACTCGCGGCTTGTTTGGATTTGACAAATTATGTCGCAGCGCTGTTACAGCTAAGCATATGAGAGGACTGGTATATATGAAGGCTAAAGTTGTTGTATTTAATATTCAGAGTTCAACAAGTTGATAATATTATAAACCGTCATGATGTGATATTGCGTCGAGTGCCTGTCGTAAGTCTTCCTCAGGTCATAAAGTTTACTTCAAAATGCCCGCAGGCCAGTACCCAGGATAGTGTAGCATGTGAGTGAGTATACAAAGAACGATCCAGCCAACCGTTTGTGTGTGTGTGTGTGTGTGTGTGTGTGTGTGTGTGTGTGTGTGTGTGTGTGTGTTTGCGTATGTCGTGTGTGTGTGTGAGTGTGTGTGTGTGAGTGTGTGTGTGTGTGTGTGTGTATGTGTGTATTGTGTGTGTATTTGCGTCTGCCGTGTGTGTGTGTGTGTGTGTGTGTGTGTGTGTGTGTGTGTGTGTGTGTGTGTGTGTGTGTCTGCCATATGTGTGTGTGTGTGTGTGTGTGTCTGCCATATGTGTGTGCGTGTGTGTAGGTGGGCGGGTGTGTAATGTATGTGTGTGTGTGTGTGGGGGGTGAATGGGTGGGTACATGAATGAATAATGTGTGTGTCTGTGGCTGGGGGATCGGTCGGGGTGTTATGTGCGTGTGTGTGTGTATGTGGGTGGGTGTGCCATGACGGTGTGTGTGTGTGCATGTGTGTGTTTGTGTGTGTGTGTGTGTGTGTGTATATCAGTCTGCCATATATGTGTGTGTGTCTGCCATGTGTGTCAGTGTGTGTGTCTGCCATGTGTGCGTGTTTGGGGGGATTGATTGGGCGGGTACAAGGGTGAGTAATGTGTGTGTGTGTGTGTGTGTGTGTGTGTCTGTGTGTGTGTAACTGGGGGGTTGGGAGGGGATGTCATGTGGGTGGGTGGGTGTATGCGCGCCGGCGTATGTGTGTGTGTGTGTGTGTGTGGGGGGGGCGGTGGGTGTTGGGGGGTGGGTGTGTGTGTGTGTGTTTGTGAAAACAGCAAAAGCCGTCAACATTTTGCCGCGGTTCAAAACAGTGCGTTGGTTAATAAGAAGACTTTGAAAGATTTACGCAGTTGTGCAGGAGTCACAGCATTGCTGAAGCAACGAGTGTCTTTTTTCCGCAGATTATATATATTTATATAAACAGCCAGAAGCTTTACACAACTATTTCGTAGATGCCTACGCATATATGTACCTTTGGTGTTGCCAGCCAAACAAAAAATTACGCGGTTTGTCATTTCGCATCTCCCCCTAATATAGAGAATACCAGATTTACACGATTTTTTCTTTTAATATTGAACTGCGAGCGAAAGCGAGCTGTTCCCTATTTGAAATAGCAACGAGTGTAAATCTGGTACGACACAGCAAGCCATGTAGCATTCTGTTTATCCTACATACTGTACTTACGTGTATTTTACTGAAAATGTCCTGCAGTCGAGGCAGCTAACTTGAAGACGCTTGTTTTGGAATCTCGATCTCTTCTAAAGCCTCGTGCAATCTATTAGGTCAAAGTAAATAAAAGTCACTCTAAAAGTGTGGTGTGACGTGTTAGTTCTAAAAATTCATCGAGGGTAATTAGCGAGCGCAATTTGTTTTTTCTATAATGACGTTTGTCTCGGTGACTTTGGCATCATAAGCAGTGGAAAAACAGGTCCCTGCCAGACTTGCTTGACATGACCTCATTTACATGATATACACACGCGTGATTTGAACGATTATTATCTCACGAGTGTCTCTCTCACGTATGTGGGATAAACGTAATTACCATTTCCTGTGATCACGTGGGCACAAGGCTGTGTGAGGTATACCAAAATGGACCTACATCTTTTACAATCGTCTTACGTAATCAAACACAATTAATGCTGCGTCGTCCAAAACAAATAACGATTCTGGTTGTGACGAAAAAAAGAACAGGGCCAGTAGGGCCGGACCTAAGTTGGGTGAGGGGGGGGGGGGGGGGGGAGCAGTTCTTACAAACCCATATAACAAATGCGATACTACCAGCCTGTTTCCGCACATTGATAAAACAAAATTTGTTTTGCCATATCGACGTTGCAATTCCGGAGCAAAAGATCCACATTTCTTTGAAAGTCTGTATTCAAAGGCTTTTTTGCCGTTTGCTTTCATGGCACAACTCTAAAAATAGTTGCGATCAGATCCACGGCAATTCAAAGAAAGAATAACCTCAACAAGCTTATCAACGCGACTTGCGTTTTGAATTGAATGCCTCAAAATCTCCCTATTTTCAAAGCAGACGACACGCAGACATCTTTACTTTCTTTCAAGGAAGGATTGTTTATTCAGAAATTCTTGCAAGACTTAAACATCCTTCTGCACGCTTCCTTTTCTTTTCATATTTAGCTGCTTTACCACAATGTTTGGTGGTGCTTTTTTCAACACGTCTGGTTTGTCAAAAGGCACGCAGAACACAGCGATGGAAAATCACACTGGTTGGAATACCAAACGATCAGGGATGACGGAAGCTGAATTGACGTCATATTCTCAAGCTCGCGAGTTGAAGAATGGAGCATTCAGTACCAATTCACTCTCGCCGTCATAAGAAAATATGTCTGCTATGAAAGAGTGAATTGACAAATGGACTGCCAAACATAATTATGTATACACACACATCATGTCAAAATACAGTTTCATCAGTGAGTATAAGGGGCGGGGATATAGCTCAGTTGGTAGCGCGCTGGATTTGTATTCAGTTGACCGCTGTCAGCGTGAGTTCGATCCCAGGTTCGGCGGAAATTTATTTCAGAGTCAACTTTGTGTGCAGACTCTCTTCAGTGTCCGAACTCCCCCCCGTGTACACTACATTGGGTGTGCACGTTAAAGATCCCACGATTGACAAAAGGGTCTTTCCTGGCAAAATTGCTTAGGCCAAAAAAAAAATTTTGTCTGTTTAGGGTAACCCGACCGACCCTATCGATTTGGCACCGACCCAAAAACTTTTTTTTGATTTCAAAAAAAAAAAAAAGAGGTAAAAATGCTAAAAAGAGACATTTGGCGTTTCTTTCTCTCCCTTTCTCTCTGTTTTATTTATACGTTAGTTTTGAAACATGTATTCATCAAATATAAGAAGTGAATGTTCAGCCAACATAGCATTTACACAAAAAAAAAAAAAACCTACCTACCTACCGACCCTACTTTTTTTGGTCATGTTACCCTAAACAGACAATTTTTTTTTTTGGCCTTAGGCACAGTTAATAATTGTCTACCTATACCCGTGTGACTTGGAATAATAGGCCGTGAAAGGTAAATATGCGCCGAAATGGCTGCAATTACTGGCCGTATAAAATTTCATCTCACACGGCATCTCTGCAGAGCGCCTGGAACTGTACCCACGGAATATGCGCGATATAAGCGTCATTGATTGATTGATTGATATAAGATTTCAAGAGGCATTTATTTATTTTGCCAGTGATTCATTTCAATCAAACTAATCTGTCTGCTTCCAAACCACCTCAACCGAACAGCCCAGATCTATGTGTGGGAGAACAAAAGTTTACAACAACAAAAACACAAAAATAAACAAAAAGAACGATGGGGAATTTTCAAAAACAAAACAAAACATGATCATACAATTGTCATGATCAGTTTTCAACTTAGAATCAGAACGACAAGGCAGTGTCTTCAAGGAAAGATCCCATTTTCAATCTGTAATAGCGTTTGTCTGAAGCATGTAAATATAGACAACGTTCTTTAGGCACTTTTCCTAGACCTTGATGCTAATTTGCATTTTCCTGCAGGAAGGTCAACCAGAACCATATATACATCCAAGCATAATCTAGCGTGAACAAAAGTTCGAAGGCAATTATAGTGCTAACAAAACAAGGCAACCCGCTTTAGTTTGGTCGCCATCTTCTAATCCGTCTTTGTAGTGCATAATAGAAGCTAGAAGCTACGTCTTTTTACAGTGAAAAAACGGAAAAGAGAAAATTGCCTATAACTTGGAAGCGCTGCTTTATTATGATGTCTGAATACGTTCTAACCGGTTCTTTTCTGACGTAGAAACAACAAATAGCAGCCACCATCCTCTGGGTTATGGACTACCTGACAAACAGGCCACAGTATGTTAGGGTGGGGGGGCAATCAGTTTCAGACACAATCTGCACAAACACAGGGGCACCACAAGGCACAGTACTCTCACCTTTTTTTTTCTCTCTACACAGCAGATTTTAGAAGTTCTAGTGACTCCTGCCCCATAACCAAGTTTGCTGACGACACTGGACTGACCGGACTGCTGACTGATGACGACGACTCTGACTACAGGCAGGAGGTAGATAGGTTTGTGGGGTGGTGTGAAAACAACTATTTAGAGCTTAATGTGGGGAAGACAAAGGAAATGATAATGGACAACAGGAGGGGGGAACATGTACACAGGGAGATAGTGATCAAGGGGGAGGTCGTAGAGAAGGTAGAGCAGTATAAGTATTTGGGGGTGATTATAGACAATAAGTTGACATGGAAACCAAACTCTGATGCCCTTGTGAAGAAACTTCACTCTCGCCTGTACTTTTTGAGAAAACTCAGGTCTTTTAACATCAGACAAGAAATCCTTCAGATGTTTTACACTTCAACGTGCAATAGTGTGTTGTACTTTGGCTCCGTGTGTTGGGGTGGCAACATCAACAAGCAAGACAGGGATAGATTAGATAAATTCATCAGGAAAGCAAGTGGGGTGGTTGGGAGGAAGCAGGACAATTTCACATCAACACATGAACGACGACTGACTGACAAGGTACAGAAGATTTTGGCTGACGACTCGCACCCACTCAGACCGGAATTTGACAGTAGACGGACAGACAGGAGCAACAGATTCAGACAACCAACCGCAAGATCCACACGCTACAGAAATTCGTTCATTCCATCTGCAATTCACATCTTCAATTCTCAGGTGGGGCGGTAGATGCTGGTGTTGTCGCTCTGATGCACGGGGTCAGTGTTCTGTATTGTTTCAGTATTGTTGATTTTGTTTTGCATGAATATATACTCTTATTCTACTCTCTTAGACAATATGTGATTATAACCGGCAAGGTGCTGACTTTCGTTTGTGCATTGTTGATGGTGAATGCATGTTAATTTATTTTTAATATGCTTTCTTATGTGATAACCAATGTGCTGTATTTTCTCAGGTTTGCTGATGTTATACGCTTGGTACATATATTTACTCATTTTCCTTAAATAACATGTGATAACATTACTTCATAGCTAAGCACATGATTTTACCTATGGCACAACACAAATCTCTAGCCTCCCTCTCTGAGATGCGTTTGAAGACAGACTGTTAAAAGAGAATAAATGTATGTACATAAATATGATAGAATATTGATGTATGAATTGAAGAAATGTATAAGAACACAAGAATGTATGAATGACAAAGAACAAATGTTTATTTTTGAATGTTTTATGTATGTTATTATTACGGACACAAAAGCTCAGCAATGCAATTTCTCTTTTAGAGATTGATAAAGTTATTGTATTGTATTGTATTGTATTGTAAAATATATACGTTAACGGTTATAATCGATCTACGTACGTGTCAACCAGTTACGTTAGAACCGATTAATTTTTAGTGATAAACAAGAACAGCGCTGGCCGGGAAAGAATACAATTTACTTTATAACCGATCTACGTTATAACCGGTTACGTTAATAACCAATTCCGACTGTAATTAGTTCACGTGCGGGATCAGATGTGAGCCTGATCGAGGGCATCGCTTTGCTGCATGTTTTGACTCCTTGCATAACAGTGAATGAAATTTTGTATTTTTCCAAACGGATGAGGCAAGATTGAAAGCCCTATAGGTGCTCCGTTCATCTCGACGTGACAAGTTCAGTAACTTTGAGGGCATTGCAACTTTTACAGTGACTTATCTTTTCAGTTTTATTTTTACAGTTGGACAAGTTTGACTACATGTTATAAGGCCTAAAAAAAAAATAGGTGTGGTTACGGTAACCCGACCTACCCTATTTTTTGGGGCCGACCCTATAACTTTTTATTACATTTGTAAAAAAAATAGCCAAAACAACAAGTAAACGAGTGCAGAAAACGCAATGAAAGCGAAAGCGCCCGAGTCGCACACTTATTTCCCTGTCAAGTAGGTTTAATTTGTACACATTAGAAAAAAAAGTTTTAAAAAAAAAAGTGATTGCCTACCTTCCTACCCTATTTTCTTTGGCTATGTTACCGTAACCACACCTATTATTTTTTTTGGCCTAATATAGACTGGGAATCGAGACGAGGGTGGTGGTGGTGGTGTGTGTGTGTGTGTGTGTGTGTGTGTGTGTGTGTGTGTGTGTGTGTGAGTGTGTGTGTGTGTGTGTGTGCGTGTGTGTGTGTGTGTGTGTGTGTGTGTGTGTGTGTGTGTGTGTGTGTGTGTGTGTGTATGTATGTATGTGTGTGTTTGTGTGTGTGTCTGTGTGGAATGAATCCGAAAACAAGTCGCGTAAGGCGAAAATACAACATTTAGTCAAGCTGTCGAACTCACAGAATGAAACTGAACGCAATGCAATTTTTCAGCAAGACCGTATACTCGTAGCATCGTCAGTCCACCGCTCGTGGCAAAGGCAGTGAAATTGACAAGAAGAGCGGGGTAGTAGTTGCGCTGAGAAGGATAGCACGCTTTTCTGTACCTCTCTTCGTTTTAACTTTCTGAGCGTGTTGTGGAATCAGGAACCGACAAGGAATAAGATGAAAGTGTTTTTAAATTGATTTGGAAAATTTAATTTTGATCATAATTTTTATATTTTTAATTTTCAGAGCTTGTTTTTAATCCAAATATAACATATTTATATGTTTTTGGAATCAGAAAATGATGAAGAATAAGATGAACGTAAATTTGGATCGTTTCATAAAATAATTTTTTTTTTTACAATTTTCAGATATTTAATGACCAAAGTCCGGTCTTCGTCGAAGATTGCTTGGCCAAAATTGCAATCAATTTGATTGAAAAATGAGTGTGTGACAGGGCCGCCTCAACTTCTACAAAAAGCCGGATATGACGTCATCAAAGGTATTTATCGAAAAAAAGAACAAGTCGCGTAAGGCGAAAATACAACATTTAGTCAAGTAGCTGTCGAACTCACAGAATAAAACTGAACGCAATGCCACACTCGTAGTATCGTCAGTCCACCGCGCACGACAAAGGCAGTGAAATTGACAAGAAGAGCGGGGTAGTACTTGCGCTGAGAAGGATAGCACGCTTTTCTGTACCTCTCTTCGTTTTAACTTTCTGAGCGTGTTTTTAATCCAAACATATCATATCTATATGTTTTTGGAATCAGGAACCGACAAGGAATAAGATGAAGGTGTTATTAAATTGATTAGGACAATTTAATTTTGATAATAATTGTTATATTTTTAATTTTCAGAGCTTGTTTTTAATCCAAATATAACATATTTATATGTTTTTGGAATCAGACAATGATAAAGAATAAGATGAACGTAAATTTGGATCGTTTTATAAAAAATTTTTTTTTTTTACAATTTTCAGATTTTTAATGACCAAAGTCATTAATTAATTTTTAAGCCACCAAGCTGAAATGCAATACCAAACCCCGGCCTTCGTCGAAGATTACTTGACCAAAACTTCAACCAATTTGGTTGAAAAATTAGAGCGTGACAGTGCTGCCTCAACTTTCACGAAAAGCCGGATATGACGTCATCAAAGACATTTATTGAAAAAATGAAAAAAACGTATGGGGATTTCATACCCAGGAACTCTCATGTCAAATTTCATAAAAATCGGTCTAGTAGTTTAGTCTGAATCGATCTACACACACACACAGACAGACACACACACACACACACACACACACACATACACCACACCCTCGTCTCGATTCCCCCCTCTACGTTAAAACATTTGTGACCCTCCACCACGGAATGAGTCGCATGTCATCTTTGCATGATTTTCATATTTGTACATTTTCCTAAAGAGTTGTTTATGCTCTATCCAGTGGTGAAAACCGTTTTAGAAAAGAGCGAAAACTTTTCTAGTTATAAGCCTGTGACTAAGCTGACCCTCACACTGTTACCAGACACTCCCCGGACTTATATTAAGCCTAGCGCAGAACCGCGCGAGGTGACATGCGACTCATTTCGTGGTGGAGGGTCACATTTAGTCAAAACTTGACTAAATGTAAAAAACGTCCGGGGATATCATTCCCAGGAACTCTCATGTAAAATTTCATAAAGATCGGTCCAGTACTTTGGTCTGAATCGCTCTACACACACACACGCACAGACACACACACACACACATACACCACGACCCTCGTCTCGATTCCCCCTCTATGTTAAAACAAAACATTTAGTCAAAACTTGACTAAATGTAAAAAACCAGTATCGATCTCGATGCATATATATGAGTGTGCGTGTGACTTGGGGTGCGAGTGGATGAATCGGGGGTAAAATAGGCTTTTTACAGTTGGACAAGTGTGACTACATGTTATAATATAGACTGGGAATCGAGACGAGGGTGGTGGTGTGTGTGTGTGTGTGTGTGTGTGTGTGTGTGTGTGTGTATGTGTGTGTGTGTGTGTGTGCGTGTGTGTGTGTGTGTGTGTTTGTGTGTGTGTGTGTGCGTGTGTGTATCTATGTAAAGATACGATGTCGGGTATTCTAAAACTCAATACGATCAGGATGTTATAAGATAAGAGTAGGCCTACATATAGATTTATTGAAGTGTACCGGTGTATGTGATGTTATTATGTTTAGATGTCAGACAAACATATTTTATGAAAATGTTAGCCATTATATCTTTTGTTTGATGGTTATACGCATACATATGTCTCACCAACACATATTCCAACAACACATACACATTTAAAGGAGATTAACGAATTAAAAAAAGTAAAAAGAAAAAGAGGTATTGTACATGAAAATGTTAATGTCCATTGTAGCTCAAACACATTTATAACAGTTTATAAGGAATATTGTAACAATCAGTGGTATTTATTAAACGCCCCACATGATGTGCTTGGCAAATTAAATTTTTTTTTTTTTTTTTTTAAGGTATCGATCTCCATGAAACGTTACATACGAATTCTTCCATGTTATATATCCAAACCGTTTTTTTCCTTTTATCGATAAATGTTTTGATGACGTCATATTCGGCTTTTAGTGAAAGTTGAGGGGGTACTGTCACGCCCTCATTTTTTGATCAAATTGATTTAAATTTGGGCAAGCAATCTTTGATTGAGTCCGGACTATGGGATTGCATTTTAGCTTCGGAGCTTAATGACATCGAACACCTATTGACCAAAAAATAAATTGCGCCACTATTTTGCCTTTTTTATTTTCAGAGTGGGTTGAAACAAGTGTGACCAAAATGAGAACAATCAATAGGACAGACTTTATGTTACAGAATGTTGAATGTGATGACATGCCAAGATTCAGATAAACGAGGGTTGGTAATTGAACGGGGTTTCTGTCCGATAAATTAAAACCCCAGGACCTATTTGAAGTGGTATTAATCTATGGCTGACGTTTTGTGTGATGATGTGTTTCGATTTGGATTATTATAACGTGTCTTTCCCATATGGCTGGAAATAGCGTCATGAAATGACGTTTACGAAGGCTGAAATTAGAACAATATCTCAATTCGAATGAAACATAGTTCCTGGAGCATCCGATCGATTTTTAACCAAAAAATGAAACAATGCCGAGCAGAGTCCCCACAATCACATAAACTAAAATGATCTTTCATATTCCATTGTGTTCCAGGTTCATTTCATCATGAGAATGCTGCTGCAGGTTCTTGGATTGATAGCCGTGCCTAACTTTATAGTCGGTAAGTTTTTCTTACTAAAGATGCAAAGAGTGAAGGAATAAAACAGTGAAGGCATGAAATGAAACTCAAATGAAATAAGAGAGAGAGAGAGAGAAAGAGAGAGAGAGAGAGAGAGAGAGAGAGAGAGAGAGAGAGAGAGAGAGAGAGAGAGAGAGAGAGAGAGAGAGAAAGAGAGAGATCAAATCAAATAAAATAAAATAAAATAAAATTTTATTTACGAGTATTGTGGCGTAAGCAATATAAACGAGCTTCTTTTCAACCAGCCCTCGCCCAGAGAGGGACTACTCTAATCTTATATACATATACAAACGTAAAACAATTACAAAAGATAAATATAAAAGTAAAGAAGAGGCGAAGCCTTCAAGGCTCCCGTAAGAAATCGACAAACAGTAACACAAACTCAATCACTCCGTCACACGCACACACACACACACACACACACACACACACACACACACACACACACACACACACACACACACACACACACACACACACACACACACACACACACACACACACACACACACACACACACACACACACACACACAGTACAATTCTGTACAATAATCTATACTGGAACCATCTCAGACAGGTATCCTTTGTTGTTTTGAAGACATGTTGAAAAATAACCTTCTTATCTAACAGTCTACGGATTCAGACCATTTTTCAATAAATTTTGAGACAGTAACATGTTTAGTCAATTGTTGGTAAATAAATTGTGTCTTACCTTGACAAATACATTTCCACACAATGGGCTCTGTCATAACAAAATGTTGATCAAATTCTAAACCAATTTTTCTCTAATATTTTTTAACAGCCTGAATTACACCTTCATACAATACAAAATCTCCTCGCACATTCGAAATTTTTCATTTTGAACGCATTATAGGATAAATATCCATTTTGCCCCAAAATATGACCAATCTGAACAATTCCATTGTCAATCCAATTTTTAATGTACAATGTCTTCTTATCTCTGCGAATATTAACATTGTAATGGAAATATTCTGATACAAAATCGTTGAAGGTTGTCGGGTCACATTTTCCATATAATTTCGTATAATGTTTAAATGCGTTGGTCCAAAACGGATTATCCATTTTCTGCATCAAAACATTTGCAAATTCTCCTCCTCTCATATTAATTGTTATGACAAATGGACATGCTTTGAGCAATAATCTTGATATTAATCCAGTAAGACCAACAACCCTTTTTAACCAAACTGTTTTCAGAGATGACAGAAAACATTTCACGTCAACCATCTTCAATCCTCTGTCTTCATAAGGTTGGGTGACCGTAATTCTTTTAATGTTATCTCTTTTTTGCATCCCAAAGAAATTTGAAAAAAATCGTAAATAACTCTATCATAAACTGTTCATCTGGATCAGGTAAATTTGTAGACAAGTGTGTCAATTTGGAAATGGCAAAGGTTTTCAGGACTGTTATCTTACCAAATAGTGTTAGGTTTCTTCTGGTCCATGAATTCAAAAGTTTTTGAATTTCCTTCAACTTATTTCTATAATGAATAAAAACCACATCATGTACATTTACTGAAAAAATAACACCAAGTGCTTTGAAATTATCCGGGTTCCATGTAAAATTCATATTAGGCAAGAATCTTCTTTTGGAAAACTTTAAAGGTCCTAACCAGACTACAATTGTTTTATCATAATTCATTCTAATACCTGACATTGACGCAAAATGTTGTAACACTTTTATACTTTCTGAAAATGATTGCTCTGTACCATTAAAAAACAGACTAGTATCATCGGCGAATTGTGACAATAAAATATTTTCGCCAAAAATATTCATACCACAAATCTTTTTGTTTTGGCGTACCATAAGAGACAATATTTCGGCACAAATCAAAAATAAATAAGGTGACAGCGGATCCCCTTGCCGGGTGCCTCGACCTACATTAAACCATGCTGAATACCGACCGTTTACTGAAACACAAGACTTAATTTTCACAATAAAAAGTATTGTCATCATTTTCACGAGTTTTCATTCACAAGCACCTGGGAAATAAATCTCATGTTCCCCAGGCAATGAATCCCCGGTTACCATAGTTGCAGGAAGCAGGTTATACATGGATAATCAAAAAGCAAACCCAATAGAAACGCTCCGGGATTCTTCGGCTCTTTTCATTGGTGTTTCCCCAGACCTAAACAGACGACACGACACTGCTTTGCAAAGTTTCAAAAACGAACTGGCAAACTGGTAAAAGTAAACAAAAAACAAAACTACTTCATGAAAGGTCATACATTCATCAAAAACAAATGAAACCTAGCAATTGTTTTGTCTTCTTACAGAGACATGGAGTGCGTGTATCTGTGTTTTGATACACAGACTCTTGAAGAAACACGAACGTCAAGTTCAAGTAAAACGACCCCTGACACACACATTTTGACCCGTGCACAAGACGTTGTATCGATAAACGAAGCACAAATAAGAGACAATAATAAAAGCAAAGAAAATAGCAACAAGATATGCAAACAAGCCGAGCAAGCAGAATGACAGGTCTAATGAAAAACAAAGAGGTACTGAGTCGGAAACAAGATCGCGATTCTTTCCTTCGCTGCACGACGCAAATCTTCTGTGACCTTTGACCAAACGTAGCTTCCACATTCGATCAATCAGCTTAATATTTACAACAGAAAGCCGAGGGGGTGGAATACCGAGATGAACCTGCAGAACTGTGCATCCTCAAACCTGACGTATTCATCCCAACATTTAATGAACTCAAAAACACAGAAAGTTGCTTTCACCAGCCAGCTTTGATTGCTAGTGGTTATCAAACCGGGACTCGTGTGGTTAGGCCAAAAAAAAAAAAAGGTCTGTTTACGGTAACATAGGCCAAAAAAATAGGGTCGGTAGGTCGGTTTTGTTTTTTTTTAGGTTTTTTTTCCCCAAAAAACCATATTTTTACGTTATTTTGCCAAAAAAACAAGATTTTTTTTTCCCAAATGCCAAAAAAAAAAGTCTAGGGTCGCGCGAAAAAACTAGGGTCGGTCGGGTTACCGTAAACAGACCTATTTTTTTGTGGCCTTATCAGCACGGAACTCGACTTTCAAAGCATGGCTCCCTGGGTTGATTGTGCACTTATTTTCTCACTACCAAAATGATGACAAAAACGATGTTTGGTGGTTTGTTGACAGACCAGCTTTTTTGTCGGTCCTCGGGGGAGCATATCGTCTTTTGTTTCATATTTATTGACCTTCGGCCTTGGTCAATAAATATGAAACAAAAGACGATATGCTCCCCCGAGGACGACAAAAAAGCTGGTCTGTCAACAATCCATCAAACATCTTATAATATTATTAACACAACAGTGAAAATAAAAAATATCAGTAACACCACTCTTTCAAAACTAGGTATAGCATAGTAGTTAGCAATGTGCGTGCGTGTGCGTGTGTGTGTGTGTGTGTGTGTGCGTGTGTATGTGTGTGTGCGTGTGTGTGTGTGTGGAGCAAAACCAGACAAATTTTCATTAAACTTTGCACGTATATTCTTCCAGATGCTATCCGCAGACAATTCTTTCTTTGGAAAAAATGTCTTCGATCAAATTATGTCTGGTTTGTACGAAATGTTGAGGCGGCACTGCCGCAAGCGCATAGCTCAATTAACATTTTGTTCAAACTTTCGTTGACCCTGTGGAAAGGTCCACGGTTTGCATTTCAGCTTAGAAGCCTTAAAATGAAATAATTAATTGCTAATCGGATTAATTTTGAAATTGAAATCGCAATCACAGTTAAACATTTCTTGCGTCCCAAAATATACACATATCAAATGTTTATGTTGGAATTGAAAATGTTCTCAATCATCAAGAAAATCAGTTTTATGCCAATTACGTTTAGTTGACTTGTTTTACCACGACAACTGGGCCAGCGCTGTCTCGGCGAAAAGATGTTGGCCAGCCCGTGGTAAAAAAAAAAAGGCAGTGTGTTCATTTCCATTGTGTAAGGTAGACGGATCGATGTATTGATTGCACTTTACGCGACTTGTCTTACTGTTGGTTTTTGAATGTAAACATCCATTTCCATTTTGGATTTTAGCATATCAATTATTACCGTATATAATTGGTAACAGGACATCTAAAACAATCACAACAACAACTATTCATTCATCGATCAATATAAAATAGCTTCCTGTGTGGTGCACGAGACCATGTATGTGTATGTTCTTGATTTGTATAATTATGTTTGGTTGTATGACTGCTTTCTATGCTTATCAGGAGTACGTCTCCGAGGATGTACGTCGGACAGACTGGCGGTGGACGAGACGTCCAACACGGTGATCACGTGTGATCAGGTTGGTGCACAGGACACAGTGACGTGGTTCTTGAAGGCCCTGTCTCCACAAGAGAACGTCGCACTTGGCACATGTTCACCACAAGGACCCTGTAATAAAGTTTCAAGGTACAGCCTGACCCGGTCATCAACACAGAGTACAGTGACCATCACGCCGTCCTCTGACTTACGGTCCATCAGCAGTTACAGGATTCAGTGCGATGCCTCTGGAACCGCAACGTCATGTGCACTGGATGTGTTTTGTAAGTATCATACTTGTCTCACACAAAATCTGGTTAACAAAATATAGTATATCACGATCAAAAATAGAAAATAACTTACATGTTGACATTAATTAAAAACATCCGATAGGGATTGACCCCGAAAATCGACTTTGCTGACATTTTGCAAATATTTTGCTTGCAATAATTTCAGACTGTGCTGAAACAAGCGTGACAAAAATGAAAGAAACCAATCGGACAGACTTTCTGTTACAGAATTTAAAAAAATGATGACATGACACGATTCAGATAAACGAGGGTTGGGTAGTTACAACATATGACCTATTTTGGAGGTGACATTAATCCCTGTTTCACGCGTGTTGTAATGAATTAGTGTAACGTGTCTTCCGATATGGCTGGAACTAGCGTTATTTCGTCCCGTTTTCGTAGGCTTTAATTAAATCGATTTCTCAATTTGCATGTAGATAGTTCCTGAAGCATCTATTGGATTTCAACCACAAAATGACACAATGACGAGCAGGATCCTGACAATCTCATATCGAAACATGAAAACAATTGATGGTGAAATTGCTGCAAAGATCTGCAAAACGTACCATTACCCCCATGTTGAAAAAATGCATCACAAGAGTTAAAGGTAATCGTGCTCGAACAATATCACACGCACAATAATAGCGAAATATATTTTTGTCGTCAATCAGTGTCCGATCACACACACAATCATGTACACAACAACGCATAAACACACACACACACACACACACACACACATGCACACACACACACACACACACACACACATAATATATATATATACACACACAGACACACAGACACACACACACACACACACACACACACACACATACACACACGCGCATATAGAAGCACTCTTGTACAGGAATGTACTGTATTTCAAATAAGCATATTTTGTTGATTTGTTTTGTCATTCCTCTGTTATGTACTGCATAATATCCCTTTGCAAGAAGAAAGGACAAACTATGTTGTTATCAATCTCAAATACCTTTTAATGACCGTCGCGATATAACCTTGAATGGTTGAAAACGACGTTAAACACCAAATAAAGAAAGAAAGAAATAAAGAACCTTTTAATGACACACATAGAAATGGATGACAAGATTACACACGGTAGCGCAAGTTCGACCAAAATCATTGATTCATATTAATGAAGATTTTAAAAGAAAGCACATTGCATCAAATTAGATCAATTCTTTGTCACAGAGCAGTTTGTTTTTCTGTATGAAATTGGCTATGGAACTAATGTCTTGAAGGAGGTTTCAACTTTGCACTGCCAATATGTTACAACAGCATGTGTATCTCGTAACGTTACTATGGTAAAATCACTATGGACTATGAATTCATAATGCATTTTGTCGAAAGGCCAAGTGTATCGTTTTTTTCGGAATAGCAAGTTTCATTGCCTTGAAAGTAAACTTTCGATGAACATTGGCGATGTACATAAAGTACATTTCTGACAATGATAACAGCAACACGAATGACGTAAGTGCTGTAAAACATACCAGCGGTTCTCAAAGTATGTGTCCCTGCGTCCTGTTCGCAATGTGGGCCGAACAAAATTCACCAGAAATGTATCGAGGTTAATCCGCAATGCACGACATCTGAACAGAGAAGTTCCCGGGACGCTCAGTATATCCGTTACATGAATCATGCGTACCGTTGGTACTGTTTTCACAAAGGTTCTGCCGGATCTGTACCGACGCATTTGTATATGACCGGAATGTTTTCGTGAAGGGCTCAGATAACTTCCAACATTCGTCATTGCATTAAATGAGCCCCCCCCCCCCCCCCCCCCCAAAAGCATGCATGTGTCTGCTGGGAATGAAGCAATAACATGAAGCTCAAATATTACAAGTGTGCTCCCGGTACCCTCCAGGTGGAGCGTCTGCAGGGAGCCAGGCATACAGTTTAGAGGTGTGTGCTCTGGTCGGTATTATTCTTGTCAGCAAACGTATGTCTGGATTTTTAGATAACAAAAGGAATTTTCAAGCCATTATCAAAAAAAAATATTATTTTGTGCGGATGACAGTACAAAACAAATTGCCAAAACAGATGGATTGCATGTGCACAAAGTGGAAATAATAGCAATTGCTTCAAA
This sequence comes from Littorina saxatilis, assembly GCF_037325665.1. NCBI lineage: Eukaryota > Metazoa > Mollusca > Gastropoda > Littorinimorpha > Littorinidae > Littorina > Littorina saxatilis. The sequence continues at coordinate 109,218 of NW_027127891.1, forward strand.
AATAAACACATTCAAAGTCATTCCTCTCAGCCTAATTTTTATTTGTCTCAGACCCAGCAGTGGTGCCAGCTCAGAACTGTCGGGTAGAAGCAAGAAGCGGATCCTGGACATTTGACGGTTCCTGCAACATCACTAAGACTTTCTCCTCCAGCAACAACTATGAATGTCGGGTCTTCAGAGGTACAAATCAGGTAATGTTTATAAGTACACGAACATGAAGCAAACGAACTTTAACAAAAGAAACACGAAATATGCCTTTATGTCCGTCGTCGTGCCTGTCTGTCAGTCTCACTCACCTCTCTCTCTCTCTCTCTCTCTCTCTCTCTCTCTCTCTCTCTCTGTCTCTCTGTCTGTCTGTCTGTCTGTCTCTCTCTCTCTCTCTCTCTCTCTCTCTCTCTCACTCCCATTTACTCTCTCTCTCTCTCTCTCCCACTCACTTTCTCTCTCTCTCACTCACTCTCTATCTCTATTACTGTCTCTCTCTTTCTCTCTCTCTCTTCCACTCTCTCACTCACTCTCTCTCTCTCTCTCTCTCTCTCTCAGATACATACATACATACATACACACACACACACACACACACACATACACACATATACACACAAGCACACACGCGCGCGCACACAAACGCACACGCAAACTCACACACACACACACGCGCGCGCGCACACACACACACACACACGCGCGCGCACACACACACACACTGGCACACACACACACACACACAAGCACACATACACACACACGCACGCACACACACACACACACACACACATGAGCATGTGCGGCGAAAAATACAGATTTAGAGTCAGCAGTAAAAACAGCAAAGCTGACAAAAAGACATAAAGAGATATATTTGAATCAATATTCAGATAATGCATGGGCAGAGGCATTTTCACAAACAGTGTTTACGTGTAACGTAATTGCACTCGCAAACACTTAAACATAGTGTCCACGCCGCCATTTTGGAGTTTTTTTGGTCGAATTCGGCCGATTTGAAGAATTTGGGGAATTTAGTGTACCTTAATTAAGACGCACCTGGCCCGGTTTGCTCAATAAAGCACCACAAGTATGCTAAATAATTAATTAAACATGATTAAATTGGCGACTGCTCTCCACCATTTGAAGATTAAAATTGGCCGTCATAGACTGGTTTTCTATGGAAAGCCGTTTGTCTCATAACTATTACAGCTGTAATTTGAAATAAATACAGCTGTATTTAATCATAAATACAGCTGTATTTAAAAATAATTACACCTGTATTTAAAAATAAGTGTGAGTTTAGAGGGAGCGGTTAGCGACAATAAACTCTATTTAAACGAGACAGATATGCGGGAAAGGGGGGGGGGGTGTAGAGGTAATGCAGGGGGAAGTGATAGCAAGTCCCGTGGGAACGAATGCGGGGAATGGAAGAGGGTTGGAGGGCAGAGGGTAGGTGATGAGTGAAGGAGAGCCATCTGGAATGAAACAATGGTAACCGATAAGGGGGAGTCCGAGAGAGAGCGAGTACCGAAGTCATTAGTAGCAGCGCGGCGGCCAGCAAGCAAGTTCAGCGACTTTTTCAGTCCTGCAAAACCATGGAGTTCAATTTTACTTCTTGGGCAACAAATCTGCCCCAACCTGTAATTGAGGTTCTGGAAAAAGAGGAGTTCACAAGCCTCAGTGCCTTGAAATATGCAGGAGAAAAGGACCTGGAAAGCCTTAAGTTAAAACGAGGCCACATAGTGGAATTAAAAGCGGCAGTGGCAGACCTGCAACAGAAGTACGGGGGAGGGCCGTTGCGTGCTGCCGACCAAGTGGCACCGCTCCAGGGTCTTCTTGGCAACATGGCCATACAGTCTGCTTCACCAGGTGAGACTTATTTACGAATTGTTGACTTCGTACCGGCTTCTATGGCGGTGGAGGAAGAGGTGACGCTCGGGGGAGGTGTCACGCTCAAGCTGGCCAACAAACCAAAGTTGGAGAAAGTATCCCCCTGCCACTGGATCGTGGCAAATGCTAAAATAATGGCAAAACTCATGAACACCGTGGACTTCGACCACGAAGCTTACCTCGGTTATACAGAGATGGTGGGCGAGCTCGGCGCAAGATTCTCCTGGCAGTCGGTGCTCCTTTACGATGACGAATACAGGAAGCGCCAGTCTACCAGCGGGTTTGCTTGGGGAACCCCCAACTCCCACCTGTCCACAGTGATTCTCCGTGAGCATGCCCAACAAGTTCCTGGCAACAAAAGCGGCAATGCCACGACGGGAAGCGGCGGTATTCGACGACCTGTGGGACCCAGTGGGAAGGAGGTGTGCCTGCAGTACACAAACAAAGGCACATGCCTCTACGGGTCCCGCTGCAGGTTCGAACACGTGTGTGACACGTGTGGAAAGGAGCACCCCGGCAAAGACCACCAGGCGACAGCAAACACCAATGCCTAGGATACAGCGCAGCGAACTGACAACACAACGGTAGGCCCCACCTATTCCAGCCCGTTCCCTCAATTAGATCCTCATAACTGTGCGTTTTTAGGAAATCATGCATCTATTAGTGCAAAATCTCAAATGTGGCACTCAGTGCTAGAGGGCGATTGTGACAGAGAATTTTTGTTAGACGGTATACAGCACGGTTTTCGTGTAACAGAAAAACATAAAACATGTGTGTTAGCGGCAGAACAAAGCAATCATAACTCAGCGTACGATCATCGTGACGTGGTAGAACAAGAACTGTTAGATCAAATAGCGAAAGGAAATTATATAATGGCAAGTAACAAGCCAACGGTGGTAAGCGCACTCGCCGCGATCCCCAAAGAAGATGGTAGCGTTAGGCTAATTCATGACGCCAGCAAACCAACAGGTAGGGCAATGAACGATTACTCCGTCCCTGAGTCGGTGAAGTTTCAAACAGTCTCTGATGCGTGCGCCTTAGCAAAGACAGATTATTGGTGTGCTAAAGTCGACTTGCAGTCCGCATATCGCTCAGTGTGCATCAGTCCGGATGATTATTGTGTAACGGGACTCAAGTGGCATTTCAAAGGTAAAAAGACACCGACTTATTTGTTTGACAGTCGACTTCCATTTGGTAGCAATGTTGGACCGTCACATTTCCATAGACTTTCACAGGCGATTCGCAGGTGCATGGCCAGGAGAGGCATGCCTGGTGTGTTAGCATATATAGATGATTTTCTTTTAGTAGCAGCAACAAAAGAGGAGTGCAACGACATGTTATTCTCTTTAATTAGATTATTGAGGGAACTAGGCTTCAACATTAGCTGGAAGAAGGTGGTGGGGCCCACCCAACGTATCACATTTCTTGGAGTCGACATCGACACGCGGAACAACACTCTGTCACTTGGAAGTGACAAACTGCAGCAACTGCGGCGGCGACTACTGCAATTTCAAGGAAAGAAGCGCGCGACAAAAACTCAGCTTCAAAGCATCGCGGGTTCTCTTAATTGGGCCTGTCAAGCTGTCAGAGGAGGAAAATTCTTTCTGCGGCGGATACTGGACACAATCAAACCCCTCCAGCAGCAGCGGCACAAAGCAAAGCTTTCTAGCGAATTCCAGAAAGATGTGCAATGGTGGCTTTCTTTTATGCATGTATTTAATGGAACAGTGTATTATTTCCACAATGCAAAACAGCATGTCCATGTGGACGCTTGTAATATTGCAGCAGGTGCCTTTTGGCAAGGCGACTGGCAGTACACCTACTTTGAAAAAGACATGCCGGCAGCGAACGATTTACACATAAACTTTAAAGAAGTATGTGCTGTGTTACAAGCTGTGACACGATGGGCACCGATGTGGTGCGGACAAGAAGTGATTGTGCATACTGATAGTACTGTGACAAAAGCGATTATCAATAAGGGCAGATCTACTAATCAGTATGTCAACAGTTTACTTCGGAAAATGGCATGGGAATGTGCTAAAGTAAACTGTAGCATTGCGGCGGTGCATGTGGCCGGTTGTGTAAACATTATGGCTGACACTATTTCACGTTTTCACGAGCCCAGGCGGCGCGAAGAATTAGTGCGGCTGTTGACTTTCTGGCACCGGGGGAGACCCCCCAACGTGAACCTGTGTGACCATATGTCTGACCAAGCCCTTGTGTTCCTTCTTTCCAGGTCAGGAATCCCGCTTAGGCGCTCAGCTGACAGCAGAGGTATTAGATTACAGGGCCAGCGCCTTCTCTGATAACACCAAGAAGACATATCGCACTCACCTCACTTCATATTTACGCTTCTGTGCGGAGATGGACATAATGCCTGTGCCTGTAAACGAGCAGACTGTTGCGCAATACGCAGCGTACTTAGCCAGACGCTTAAAACCGTCGTCCATTAAACAGTACATAAACATTATTCGCATCCTTCATCTGGAAAGTGGTTTGCCGCACCCCTTTAAAGACTCGTGGTATGTACAGACCACTCTTAAAGGCATTGAGAAATCTAAAGGGTGTGCTGTAAACAAGAAAACCCCAATCACTCCTGAACTACTACATATTATCAAGCGCCAGCTGAATTTTCTTTGTAAACAAGACATTGTGTTTTGGGCGGCGTGTTTGGTGCTTTTCTTCGGAGTTCTCCGAAAATCAAACTTGTTCCAGGACAACGGGAATTTTGATCCCGATAAGCAGCTTACACGAGATCGCGTGGTGATTTTGGGGACGGACAGTGTGTCAATAACTTTTCAATGGAGTAAGACAATTCAGCGTAAAGAACGCTCCGTGGAAATAAAGCTTCCTGCAATGCCTTCACATCCTTTATGTCCAGTGTCCGCAGTGACTGAGATGTTTCATGTGTTGGGACCGATGGGCCCCAAGGCGCAGGTTTTTCCGATCAAAGGATCTGATTTCAATAAGAGACTGCGTGTAACTGCTGCTGTTGCTGGAGGGAATTTCTCTAGTCACAGTTTCCGGCGGGGCGGCGCCGCGTGGGCGTTGAGTTGTGGCGTGCCGGGTGAAATCGTCAAGGTGATGGGGGACTGGAAAAGCACTGCTTACTTAGGCTACTTAGATCAGCTGCCGCCCAAGGTGATTGACTCGTATAGATTGCATATAGTCCGCAAAACCCCTTCAACTAGTACAACATAACACTTCTAACTATATAATACTTCTTCTTGAATTGGGCGGAATAACGAGTGTAACTTCCTATTTGGGATTTATCTCTGAACAATGTTATCTTTCATGGTCATTGTCAGATGGTATTTTTCTCTGAAGTAAACTGCCCTCGTTACTTGGCCCAAACAAATGAACCTCTTGGCTATACGTTGTTGGTACGGAAGCGTGAGTGTAAAATTGTGCGCGCGCGTGTGTGTGTGTGTGTGTGTGTGTGTGTGTGTGTGTGTGTTTGTCAGTGTATGTGTCTGCGCGTGTGACGATGTGTGTGTGTGTGTGTGTGTGTGTGTGTGTGTTAGTCAGTGACAGTTGCCTAGTGTTCGACAATTGCAGCTGGGGAGGGGGGGGGAGCATTAGTGAGTAGTTTAAGTGTGAGTTTAGAGGGAGCGGTTAGCGACAATAAACTCTATTTAAACGAGACAGATATGCGGGAAAGGGGGGGGGGGGGGTGTAGAGGTAATGCAGGGGGAAGTGATAGCAAGTCCCGTGGGAACGAATGCGAGGAATGGAAGAGGGTTGGAGGGCAGGGGGTAGGTGATGAGTGAAGGAGAGCCATCTGGAATGAAACAATGGTAACCGATAAGGGGGAGTCCGAGAGAGAGCGAGTACCGAAGTCATTAGTAGCAGCGCGGCGGCCAGCAAGCAAGTTCAGCGACTTTTTCAGTCCTGCAAACCCCCCATCCACCCCCCGGCATCCACCTCAGTATTAGTTTTGTTGACGGTTCGCTGCGTGCATTGTGTACCCCCTTTCGAGATGATTGCATATGCATATTTTGAATCAATTTCTTGCATAGTATAATCAAAATGAGGGCTATATATGTGTTAATTAGTAACTGATGTTGTTGAATTCATTGTCATTTTTTGACCGACTTGACAAAAGTGTCAAACTTTGTGAGGCAATTCGGTAGACCCTACTTATTAATTTTTTGCTAGGCCCCATTAAATTTGGCCAATGCAGCCCAGTCATGTGACGTCATCAATTTTTCCATAGCATTAATAGAGGAAAATACTGCATATACATGTCTAAGCAAGATGTTTTAAAAATGTACAGGCAATATGATCAATTCAATGAATAAATTCAGAAAAGGATACATTTCAAATATTATTTAATCAATAAACATTCATATTTTTGCGAGATATTTGTTTATGGTTTGACAAAACTCGAAAATAAGGCCCAAAAACCCATGTCGCGACATTGTACGTAACTTGCTTCCATAGTATCAATGAACATGACAATTAAATATTAATTTGTTTCTGAAATATTAGTGTTTACAACTGCTTATTCAGCCCCTTAAAGTTTTCAAAATTTAGGAAAACGTCTTTAAAGCAATTCTGGCATGTACATCGGCAACCGCAGCTGGTACGAGTATGTGGATAAGCTTCAGATGCTATTGGCAGTGTCGTCCAAAAAGGGAGCCAAGCCTTGCTGTCCTTGTCCAGAGTCTAGCCCCATCCCTCTCAGCTGGCTGGTTTTGTCATACAGGACAACTGTGAAGCGTTCCAGCAATTTGAAGTGGTGGGTGTTCAACTCCATGGCAACAAAAGGATTCTCTTCAATGTACCTAAAGGCCTCTGTTACTGCAGGATAACATTTCCATGCAGCCCATGCAGACAGTTTTCCTTTGCCAAAAAAGGCAGAGACCGTGTCGCAACCGGTGAAGCTGAGGAAAGTGGGGAGGGCTGTAGACTTTTCCTCTCCAAGGGCTAGAGCAATGGCATTGATGTGAAAGTACGTGAAATTCTTTCCTGTGCCGAAAGCAATCCAAATCTCTGCCGCTGGACACATTGCTTGAAGCTTGCGGAAATTTCCAATGTTGATGACGATGACGTCAGTGTCCACAGTGCGAACTAAGCAAGCACAGGGCCCAGTCTGCAGTGCATTTTGTAGATGCAGCAGTATCTTTGTGTCTGCTTCCTCATGATCATTGTCTGGCTTCAGTAAAGTAGACCCGATCCGATTTCCGATGTTCCAATGACCTCAAAATGCCGGGCATACATATGTTAAAGCGTAATTGGGCCATAGGTAGCGACGACTTTGTCTTTCCAAGTCTCGCGGAGTTCTTTTTGCGACTTTCATGGTAAGTTATTTCCTTGTTCGCTTCTTCAGGGGGGACTGTACGTCCGTGCTATTTGTCATTGCCGCAGCTTATTCCCCCATATACTCTGTCCGGTTGTTGTTGAATTTATACCATGCGTCCCAACAACTGTTGTCACTGGGGCTGTCCCAGGATTTAAAGGGTCAAGAGAACATTTGAGAGCGGCGATTGCGATTATAGGGCTACCTTCTACATGACTCCTACATCGGCACCATCGTCCTTCTCAGTATAGGCATGCTCAACAGCTTGGCAATCATGGTGGTCAGTATGCGCGGCACCATTCGTGACAGTCGGCCAAATTGCTGGAACGCTTCACAGTTGTCCTGTATGACAAAACCAGCCAGCTGGGCTCTGTTGATGAGGCCCGCAGAGAGCTGTTTTGCCACAGAGACAAGATGATGACGGAAGCCCTTCCTCCCACACAGGGAACATTATTACAGCATTCAAACCGTGCTGTCTATACCAGGCAAGCATTTGGACCACTGCTGACCAGGCCCAGCAGCAAGCACCATCTCCAGAGGGATGGGGCTGGACTCTGGACAAGGACAGCAAGGCTTGGCTCCCTTTTTGGACGACACTGCCAATAGCATCTGAAGCTTGCAGCCAACTAGTCAAATGTGCATGCAAGGGTGCAAGAGGATGTGGCACCACATGTGGTTGCAGGAAAGCTGGATGGCAATGCACAAGATGGTGCAAGTGCAGCTGTGACAAATAGATCAATGGATATCCACATACTCGTTCCAGCTGCGGTTGCCGATGTACATGCCAGAATTGCTTTAAAGACGTTTTCCTAAATGTTGAAAACTTTAGGGGCTGAATAAGCAGTTATAAACACTAATATTTCTGAAACAAATTAATGTTTAATTGTCATGTTCATTGATACTATGGAAGCAAGTTACGTACAATGTCGCGACATGATGTTTTTGGCCTTATTTTCGAGTTTTATCAAACCATAAACAAATATCTCGTAAAAATATTAATGTTTATTGATTAAAACATTATTTGAAATGTATCCTTTTCTGATTTTATTCATTGCATTGATCATATTGCCTTTACATTTTTAAAATATCTTGCTTAGACATGAAAATGCAGTATTTTCCTCTATTAATGCTATGGAAAAATTGATGACGTCACATGACTGGGCTGTATTGGCCAAATTTAATGGGGCCTAGCAAAAAATTAATAAGTAGGGTCTACAGAATTGCCTCACAAAGTTTGACACTTTTGCCAGATCTGTCCCCATCCCGTCAAAAAATCGACGTAAGCTGCCTAGCTATAAACTTTGTCTGTCTGTGCGTGCGTGCGTGCGTGCGTGCGTGCGTGCGTGTGTGTGTGATAGAAACTTTAACATTTCCGAGTCTATGGATAAAGCTCGCATAAGAAGATTACGTCTCGGTCAAAAGTGTTTGACGTGTGTGATAGAAACTATTTGAAGACGTCACATTATGACGTAAGAGGGTTAGACGTCACGCAAAGGAATTACTGAAAGTCTCGGTCATTGTTATTGTGAGCGGGCCGAGACTACTTGGCAGATCCAGGGTCTCGCTTTCTTGCACAGTTTCACCTATGCTTACTGTGTGTGTGTGTGTGTGTGTGTGTGTGTGTGTGTGTGTGTGTGTGTGTGTGTGTGTGTGTGTGTGTGTGTGTGTGTTACTGTGTGTATGTGTGACGGAGTGATTGAGTTTGTGTTACTGTTTGTCGATTTCTTACGTGAGCCTTGAAGGCTTTGCCTCTTGTTTTTTTTAAATTTTTTTTTATGAATAGATATGTATGTTAACATTTGTTTCTTTGTGTGTGTGTGTGTGGATTTATCTCTGAACAATGTTATCTTTCATGGTCATTGTCAGATGGTATTTTTCTCTGAAGTAAACTGCCCTCGTTACTTGGCCCAAACCAATGAACCTCTTGGCTATCCGTTGTTGGTACGGAAGCGTGAGTGAAAAAAATTGCGCGCGCGCGCGCGTGTGTGTGTGTGTGTGTGTGTGTGTGTGTGTGTGTGTATGTCAGTGTATGTGTCTGCGCGTGTGACGATGTGTGTGTGTGTGTGTGTGTGTGTGTGTGTGTGTGTGTGTGTGTGTGTGTTAGTCAGTGACAGTTGCCTAGTGTTCGACAATTGCAGCTGGGGAGGGGGGGGAGCATTAGTGAGTAGTTTAAATACAGCTGTATTTATTTTTAGATACAGGTGTAATTATTTTTAAATACACCTGTATTTATCATTAAATACACCTGTATTTAATAAATACAGCTGTAACAAATTAAAACTTGAATCGGAAAATGTACGACTTGCAAAGCGACAATCTCGTAGAGATACTGCTTCCGGTTCGCGCCATTCACCTTCCAAAATAGCGACGCCACTGGAGGGAACATTTTTGGATCAGACCCGCCACAAGGTGAACCATTGCATCAATTTGTTGCAGTCTGGTAATGAGCCAGAAGAAGTTTTAAGAAGGTAAGCAACGTTTTGTTTGCTTGTTCATTTGTGATTTAATAGAAGAAACAATGCGTGGTCTTCTAATGTAATCAGGGGCTCACATCCACATCATGATCATCATGTCAGACATCAGACATTAGATGTTTGAAATTGATGGGTTGTTGACAGACCAGCTTTTTTGTCTGTCCGAGGGGGAGCATATCGTCTTTTGTTTCATATTTATTGACCAAGGCCGAAGGCCGCGGTCAATAAATATGAAACAAAAATCGATATGCCCCCCCGAGGACAGACAAAAAAGCTGGTCTGACAACAAACCAACATCGTTTTTGACTTTGTCATCATTTTGGTAGTGAGAAAACAAGTGCACAATCAACCCAGGGAGCCATGCTTTGAAACACGGGTACCGTGCGGATAACCACACGGGTCCCGGTTTGATAACCACTGGCAATCAAAGATGGCGTGTGAAAGCAACTTTCTGTGTTTTTGAGTTCATTAAATGTTGGGATGAATATGTCAGGTTTGAGGATGCACATTTCTGTAGGTTCATCTCGGTATTCCACCCCCTCGGCTGTTGTAAATATTAAGCTGAGCATGGTGATCGAATGTGGAAGCTACGTTTGGTCAAAGGTCACAGAAGATTTGCGTTGTGCAGCGAAGGAAAGAATCGCGATCTTGTTTCCGAATCGGTACCTCTTTGTTTTTCATTAGACCTGTCATTCTGCTTGCTCGGCTTTGTTAGATGTTTGCATATCGTGTTGCTATTTTCTTTGCTTTTATTATTGTTTCTTACTTGTGCTTCGTTTATCGATACAACGCAAGTAATAAAAGTGTTTGGCAATTTTCAGGGAAAATGGAATGCTACAACGCATGGTGTATTCCAGGATATCTGATCAAGAGTTGGATGCGTTGGTGGAACCAATTACTGCTTCCAACAAGCTTACTGGGTCCTTAATGATACAAGCTCGTCTGAAAGGACAGGGGACAGTACTTCAGGTAACTCTTCTGTGCTGAATATTAGAATAGTAAAGCTTCAAAAAGGAATTTTAAACTGTTGAAAAACAACTGAGAAATGAACCAATGTTTCACAGCCACAGATTCTGATTTTAAAGTTAAGTAATACCGTTTTTTATTTACACATTCAGTGCAGGTATGGGAAATGTTCGCGAAAAAGAAATTTATGTGGAGAAATGGTTTGGCAATTTTTTGTTGCGTCTTCGTTTCGTACCGATCCAAAGAAAAAGCCAGCACGCTGATTGACGAGTGACGTCATGGCGTCACCCAACCTCGATGTACCGACACAAAATTTGTTTAGAATCGCGGTCCTGGGGCATTCGTTTGCTCGCAGATTCGGGGAATTCCTCAAGAGTGACACGCAGGTGTCGGCTAATTTGGGTTTCGGGACCTGTGAGATAGATGTGTTTGGAAGGGGAGGGTGGAAAGTCAATGATTTGGCAAAATATGTAGGTCAGACGCTGGTTTCTGTAGAGACACCGGAGCTTCTGGTTTTGATGATCGGCGACAACGATGTTGCCCGTGATAGATCGCCGGAGGAGATTTCCTCACATATTCTGGCATGTGTATCGTTGATACAGGGTGCCAGGGTGGGGGTCGCCAACGTTGTACTTTGCCAACTCATGCCACGTTTTGAATCTCGCAGGTATCGTTTCGATCCATCATACAACGCCGCAGCTATGGAGGTCAATGCGTTGCTTCGGCAGGGCACTGTGGACTCCCCTAGAGTTGTATTTTGGGACCATGATTGTATGTTTTCCGCAGGAAAACAGTTTACGTTACCTGAATTTGCAGCGTCTTTTCCTGGGTGATGGTGTGCATCTAGCAACGTCAGGACAGGCCAGGTTGTACAAGTCCCTTCGTCAGGCGATCACACACAGTCGGTTTTTGTGTGATTAAATAATGTTGTAGCCGGGTCAGGTTGCATTGTGCGTTTTGACTGATCAGCTTACAAAGCACGGGTATAGGAACAGGGAACATTTTCTTTCTTGTTTGATGCGGGTGGGTGGCATTATAAATCGAAGGCTCTAAATGGGGTCAACCAGATCGGTAGATGGGAAGTAACTCGAGTTTATGACAGGCTCGTTGTGGATGATGTCCCTTGTCTAAAAACCAGTTCAAGGTGGAATGGTTCTTCGATCAACACGATTGTTGAGTGTTCTGTCAAATCAAGATATCGTGACATGTTTCAACAGTATGTTTCTGTGTTGGTGGATAGTATGGATCAGTGTTTTTCCAGAGTACTTGGAAATAATTTTCAGGTGAGATTCTGATGAACATGTTGGTGTTACGATGCCTTTTCATGTGAGCGTTTGTCAATTCAGTCTCAGAGAATCAGAATATTGGTTCCTGTGAAGGTACTGTATGTCGATTACCTGGTAGGTGGGTGTTTGTCTTTTCAGTGAATCAGGAAATATTGGTTCTTGTGGAGGTACTGTTATGTCGATCACCTGTCATTGTGCCCAGGAGATTCCAAAGTTATGTTGGTTGGGGTACTGTGGGCTAGGTAATATTTCATGTGTTGTTTGACTTGCAGAGAATCGGGAAATTCCTGTGGAGGTACTTGTAATATGATTGCCTACACTACGATCGAGTATACGAAACCATAACAAAAGTAAACTTAAATGTCGCATAGCTCTGTATCGTATAATGTACGCGCATGCGCTATGCCTTCCTACGCTTGCGGCTTCCCTGAACAAACCACTGAAAACATGAACAACATGTTTTGCCTTTGTGGCAACAAATAACATTATATGGTGGCAACGGAAAAGGTAACAAGCAGCAGATCCAGTCCCCGTGAGTGTGCCTCTAGTTAGAAGCCTACAATCGGACTTTTTTGGGCTGAATACACTGTTGTGTTGTTAGTAATAGCCTCTTCGCTCGAGCACGTGTTCGCGACCGTTACACAGTGTTACGGTTAGGAAAAGTCGTTTCCAATCATGTCTTCAAAACAAGTTCCCGAGATGGTATGGGACAGTGAAAACGTCGCAGAGTCTTTCACAATGTTCAAGCAAAGACTAGAACTGTATTTTATCACAAAGAAGGTGCCAAAAGAGAATGAGGTTGCCCACATACTCCTCCAAATTGGCGAAAAAGGCCTTCGCATGTACAATGCTATGACCCTCACAGATGAAGAAAAGAAGAGCTCCAAGATTGTTTTCCAAAAATTGAGTGAACAAATCGAGCCAGCTGAACACTTTCGTGTGAGCAGGCTCAAACTCATGAGCATGAGGCAGGCCAAATCAGAGTCACTCGATGATTTTGTGACAAGGGCGCAGCTCCAGGCACAGAAGTGTGTTTTTGACGCTGCAGCAGAATTGGAGGAGAGACTGATAGAATTGATCATCTCGAGCACACCCATTGAAGAATTCCAAAGGAAACTCCTGGAACAAGAGAAGGGTGTCAAGTTGGCTGATGTGGTAAAGATGGGTCGCACGTTCGAGTCTACTGCATCACATGTAGAGCAGCTGTACAAACAATGGCCGGCTCTGCCAGTATCAGTACCATTAAGTCTAACAACCGTCCCCCTCAAGCCCATCCTACCTGCAGAAACTGTGGCGGACGACACAAACCACGAGAATGCCCAGCCCATGGTGTTACCTGCCATGCCTGCGGCAAAAATAATCACTTTGCCAAAGTTTGCCGTTCCGAGCAACACCAGTCTCCACGCATCCCTTCACATGGACGCGGGCAACGACGTGGCGGATCAAGCAGCCGCGGTGGAGGACATCACCGGAGGTCAGAAGCGAAAATCAAGGCGATGCAGGCGGAAATCGACGAAGAGAACTTCGACGAACTAACTTTTAGTCCGGTCGTCATCTCTTCAGTCTCTTCAACGCCCCAACAACGTGACGAAGCATTCGTCAGACTCAAAACACAACTTCCACGTAGAGCCGGACAACACAACGTCATCGTCAATGTCGACACAGGTGCACAGGGGAACACACTGCCCCTGCGCATGTTTAGAGACATGTTCCCTGATCTACTGACAAAGGAGGGGACACCTATCAACAAGATCTTGAAAGAGAAAGGCGGCACGAAGCTGACTGCCTATAACGGCACAGACATTTCCTGCCTTGGCAAGATTACGTTTCCCTGTCGCTACAGAGGCGAGTGGCAGGAAACGGGGTTCTACATTGTAGATGTAGAGGGACCAGCTGTCAAACTGGCAAGATGCCTGGTCCTGTCAAACTTGTGGTAGATCCAGACGTCCCGCCACACATTGACGCACCAAGAAAAACTCCGATCGCTCTCAGAGACGCGATCAAAGAAGAGCTCGACAGCATGGTGGAAAGTGGTGTGATCAGAAAGGTGACAGAGCCGACGGACTGGGTGTCCAGTCTCGCCTACTCCAAGAAGCGGTCGGGAAAGCTTAGAATCTGCCTTGACCCCCGTCATCTCAACCTCGCACTGAAACGCCCACACCACAAGATTCCGACCATTGAAGAGCTGACGCATCAGTTCTGTGGAAGTCGCTACTTTTCCAAGCTAGACGCCAAGAGTGGCTACTGGTCAGTTCAGCTCGACGAAGAAAGCCAGCTCTTGACGACGTTCCAGACTCCCTATGGCAGATATTGCTTCTCCAGACTTCCATTTGGTCTCAAGGTCAGCCAAGATATTTTCCAGCTTAAAATGGATCAGATCCTTGAAAACGTGAAAGGAGCCACCGGCATCTCAGACGATGTTGTAGTCTACGGCAAGACAGAAGAAGAGCACGACGAAAGCCTGTGCAACCTCATGAAAGCCGCAGCAGAGAATGGATTGGTTTTCAACTCGGAGAAGTGTACCATCAAGACGCAGTCCATCACATTTTTTGGCGCAACATACACTCCGGAAGGCGTGCATCCTGATCCTGACAAGGTCAACGACCTGAAAGCCATGCCAGCGCCGACGTCCAAAAAGGAACTGCAAGAGTTCCTTGGATTTGTGACATACATGTCGCCATTCATCAACAACCTGGCCGAGAAAGCAGCTGCACTCAGAGAACTCATCAAGAAAGACTCAGTATTCATCTGGGGTGAACACCATCAAAAGTGCTTCCAGGCCCTAAAGGATGCAGTCTCAGAGGATGCCACGCTGGTCTACTTTGACACAAGTGCTACACCAACACTGGAGACAGACGCCAGCATCAAGGGTCTTGGCGTAACACTGCTCCAGCAGGGAAAGCCGATAGCATATGCATCAAAGACGCTGACGGACGCTGAAACGCGATACGCCTGTATTGAGCGAGAACTTTTGGCCATCGTCTACGGGGTTGAACGATTTCACACCTACCTATACGGTCAAAAATTCCTCGTCAAAACGGATCACAAACCACTGGTTATGATCCTCAACAAACCTCTCGTCAGAGCACCCCCAAGTCTGCAGCGAATGCTCCTCAGACTACAGCAGTATGATTTTACAATCGAATATAAACCCGGCAAGGACATGACAGTAGCAGACACACTGTCCAGACTGCCGAGCCCTGGCAACGTCAAGACCATTGATCTCGACCTCACTGTTGGCCAGGTCAGATTCAGCACGGAGAGAACCAAGTCACTCCAAGAGGAAACCAAACATGACCCGACTCTGAGCAAGCTTATCCCAACAATCATCAACGGATGGCCAGACACCATACAAGAAGTCCCCGAACCGATTCGCAGATTTTGGTCATTCCGAGACGAACTTTCTGTGGAGGACGGAATTGTACTCAAAGGTGATCGTGTGGTCATTCCGCTAAACCTCCAGCAAGAGATGCTGAGACAACTGCACGCAGCCCACCAAGGGATAGAGAAGACCAGACTAAGGGCACGAGCCTCGGTGTACTGGCAAGGTATCTCGAAGGACATCGAAAAACTGACATCTCAATGCCCCATCTGCCAGGAGCACCAAAAGAACCAAGTGCCGGAAACACTCAATCCTCATGAGATTCCGACACAGCCCTGGGAAGTCTTGGGTGTAGACTTCTTTGCAGTGGACAACACCCAACACATCCTCGTCGCTGATTATTACAGCAAGTTCTTTGTCTGCAGGAAACTCCCAAACGACTACACCTGCAAGACCACCATCGCAGTGATGAAGCAGATATTTGCCGAGCACGGAATTCCCAAAACGCTCAAATCGGACAACGGGCCCCAGTTTTCGGCAAAAGCATTTCAAGAGTTCGCCAAGGAGTGGTGTTTTGACCATGTCACTTCTTCCCCCATCTACCCCAAGTCAAATGGCTTCATTGAGAGACAGGTGCAGACAGTAAAGCAAGCTCTCATCAAGGCAAAACAGGACGGCAGTGACCCTGACCTTACCCTATTGTGCCTTCGCACAACTCCAGTTTCCCCCAAAATTCCTAGTCCCTCAGAGCTGATCACCGGAAGAAAACCTCGTGGAAATCTTCCTACTCGACACACCGGAAATCCAACCGACGACCTCATTCGCGAAAGACTACAGCACCGCCAAGACAACCAGAAGTCATACCACGACACCAAGGCTAAGGACTTGCCACAACTGACCCCAGGCCAGCACGTCAGATTCCAAGACCAACCTTCAAGCAAATGGAAGGAAGCGGTGGTCAAAGAGAAATGTCAGGAACCAAGGTCATACCTGATAGAAACACCAACCGGAAGAATAATGAGAAGAAACAGAGTCAACATCAGAAACTCGCCACAGCAACAATTAACTGAAAACACAGACTTGCCGGTTGCTGATAAAACTCCGACTCCAGTCAACA
Organism: Littorina saxatilis; assembly: GCF_037325665.1. Taxonomy (NCBI): domain Eukaryota; kingdom Metazoa; phylum Mollusca; class Gastropoda; order Littorinimorpha; family Littorinidae; genus Littorina; species Littorina saxatilis. Next base: position 125,560 of record NW_027127891.1, read on the forward strand.
CTTCAGTCAACACTCCAGCCAACACCCCAGTCAGAGCCCCAGTAAATAACACAGCATCTCCAACTGTCAACAACCCAGCTGCACCCTCACCAGCAGCAGCACCAGAGCCATCTGCTGTGTTCACTCGTAGTGGTAGAAAGATCAACCAACCTGTTAGATATAAAGAATAAACCAATGGCCTTTTGTCTAGTATCTGCCAAAGTATGAGCAGTTGTATCTTTTTTAGTTTTCTTTTCTGTTTCCTGCCGAGTGAGCAGTTGTGTTTAAAGTTGGTAGAAGCATTAGTATGCTTTTAGTTGTGAAATTCATGGCCTGTTATAGGTGAACAGCATGTGTATGTAGGCTGTCACACCTGTATGTAAGTAACCGTGTAGCAGGTTACACATTATAGTGCATAGCAGCTGGATATTCCATATCTCTTTGTTATCTGACCACAGCCAGCTGAACAATCCAAAGACAGTTCCAGAAGATGTCATCATATGTGCCAAAGACAATTTTAGTCAAATCGTGTTTCCAGCATTTTTACCTGAAGCTTCTTCTTCTTGGCGTTCGCAGAGGTTACACAATCAGTCCAGTACTGGTGATAAATGTTGTCGTTTTCTCCAACTCCTATCGACTGCCGTATAGTTTGGTCTGCAAGGGAGTTGGTGACGGCCACACTTCTTTTCGTTCCTCATCTAGTAAGGGACATCGCTGTAAGATGTGTTCCGCTGTTTGGTCTTCTTGACCGCAGGCACAGGTTGGTGATGGCGCCAGCTTGAACTTTCGGTTCATGTGAGCATTGAGCCTGTTGTGGCCAGTACGCAGCCTGATGAGGTTGACTTGCTGCTCTCTGGACATTGTGTGGTAGTCATCTCTGTTTGTCCTTGGCCTCATCAATGCCTTGATGATTGTCTTCTGCTCACTAAAGCTGACACTGTTTTCAGGTTGGTTTTCCACGGCTCCTTCTTTCGCCAGCTCATCTGCCCTTTCATTTCCTGGTATCCCACAGTGTGCTGGTATCCACTGGAGGACAACTCTTCTGGTTTGTCTGACCATCTGTAATGCTTTGGCCAGCTGTGGGAGTTTGTCGTTCTCTAGGGCCTGAAGGACTGAAAGGGCATCCGAGAGGAAGACAACTTGGTAGCAAGGGTCTGCGGAGTCCTGAACCAAGGAGGCGGCCTGCATGAGAGCTTCTGCTTCTGCTTTATAGTTTGTGCAGTGTTTGCCAGTGGCAACGCTGGATGTAGCTGTATGTCCCCCAGGGAACTGGATGAGAATGCCTGCACCTCCATTGAGCACGGCGTTAGTTGCTGATCCATCGGTGTATACATGGATCCACGCCTCTTTTGGGTACTGTTCGTCGATCCGGGCTAAGGTGAGTGCCTGTCGAGCTGTGTCATTCTGATCTTCTCCTGAGGTAACATGTGGAACACTGGTGCAGATCTGGATGCCTGGTTTCTCTGTTGCCTTGGGGGTTTCCTCTTCTTCTTGAGTCAGAGGTAGAGTGTTCTGTGGGAGGACTTCCCTGTACTGTCGAGAAAGTCTCTTGCTCTCGTGTACAAAACTGCTCCGTTTGAGCCGGTTCTTGGTGAGGTTGCTCAGTCTGTGCTTCATGGGGTGGTCGGGTAGGCACTTGAGCTTCTCGGCCTGTACCATAGTCTTGGCTTCTCTTCTCTGACAGAGGGGTTGGATGGTGGTAAGCTTCTCCATTTCCTTGATGGGCGTGGATTTCATTGCACCAGTGATGAGTCGGAGGGCCTGGATTTGCACACGGTCAAGGGTCTGCAGGTTTGTCTTGGCTGAGGTTGACCACGCTGTGGAGCCGTACTCGAGGTGGGGTCTGATTGTTCCCTGGTATACTGTCTTCAGTATCTTCTCGTTCGCTCCCCAGGTGGTACCTGCCAGCTTCCTGAGTATGGCTAGCTTGCGCCGGGCCTTCGTCTCTGCCTGTGCAATGTGTGGTTTCCAGGTCTGCCGTCTATCAAAGGTGACACCAAGGTACGTTGCTTCTTCATCCTCTCTCAGAGGAGTTCCACCAAGCCTAATGGTTCCGGCTTTCTGCTTTGGCGACAGTGTGAATAGGGTTGTGGAGGATTTGAAGCAACTATGTAATGTTAATAATACAAACTTGTAACATGAACACTCCAAAGCTGAAAACAGACTCAGAAATGTTCAACAATATTGTGTGCTCTTGATGTATGAACATTGAAATAGGAAAGACATTTGTTTGAAACAATCCAGCATAACTCCCTGTATGGAATTTTTATCTTGGAAAGGGAGATGTAATATGATTGCCTACACTACGATCGAGTATACGAAACCATAACAAAAGTAAACCTAAATGTCGCATAGCTCTGTATCGTATAAGGTACGCGCATGCGCTATGCCTTCCTACGCTTGCGGCTTCCTGAATAAACCACTGAAAACATGAACAACATGTTTTGCCTTTGTGGCAACAAATAACATTATAGTACTGTCGTCACTTGTGTTGGCTGGTGCCTCACAGACCTTGCAGAGAATCAGAATATTGGTTCCTGTGGAGGTACTGTATATTGATTACCTGTTTTGTGCCCAGGAGATTCCAAAGTTATGTTGGTTGTGGTACTGTTGGCCAGGTAATATTTCATGTGTTGTTTGACTTGCAGAGAATCGGGAAATTCCTGTGGAGGTACTGTTGTCACTTGTGTTGGCTGGTGCCTCACAGACATTGCAGAGAATCAGAATATTTGTTCCTGTGGAGGTACTGTATGTCGATTACCTGTTAGGTGGGTGTTTGTCATTTCAGTGAATCAGGAAATATTGGTTCTTGTGAAGGTACTGTTTTGTCGATCACCTGTCATTGTGCCCAGGAGATTCCAAAGTTATGTTGGTTGTGGTACTGTGGGCCAGGTAATATTTCATGTGTTGTTTGACTTGCAGAGAATCAGGAAATTCTTGTGGAGGTACTGTTGTCACTTGTGTTGGCTGGTGCCTCACAGACATTGCAGAGAATCAGAATATTTGTTCCTGTGGAGGTACTGTATGTCGATTACCTGTTAGGTGGGTGTTTGTCATTTCAGTGAATCAGGAAATATTGGTTCTTGTGAAGGTACTGTTTTGTCGATCACCTGTCATTGTGCCCAGGAGATTCCAAAGTTATGTTGGTTGTGGTACTGTGGGCTAGGTAATATTTCATGCGTTGTTTGACTTTGCAGAGAATCGGGAAATGTTTTTCCTGTGGAGGTACTGTTGTCACTTGTGTTGGCTGGTGCCTCACAGATTACAAACACTATTTTGGTTAAAGTACATGTACCGTGGGCTAGGTAATATTTCATGGTGGGGCTGATTTTTCAGAGAATCAGAAAACATGGTTCGCTGTTGTTCTTTTTGTCAAATTAAGCTATAGGGCCTCAGAGATTCCAACATTAGTTAGTATGTGGATTTGTTAGCCAGGTATTAATTATTATGTTGGTGTGTGACAGTTCAGAGAACCATGATGTAATTTCCTGTTGGTGTTCTGTTTGTCATAAATGTATTGAGCCTCAGAGATTCCAAACTCGTTTGGTGGGGGTACTGGGTGCCAGGATTTGAGTTTGACACAGAAAACACAATTGGTTTGAAGTACTTTGGGCCAGATTTTAATCAATTTCTTTGGTTTGTATTTCAGACTCCCAAAATCTGGTGACAACTTCAGAAGTATGGGATATTAAACACCTTTTACAGGCTGAACAGTGAAGGAGTTGTTAACTCCTGCAAGGAGCAGCAGACGAGTTCAAGGCTTATGTGTAATTCTCAGTAATCTGACAAATAAGGCTGTGTTCACATATCCTGTTGTTTATGCACAGGAATATGCCTCCCAAGAGGGCAGCGTCAAGGCGGGTAGCCGAAGTGACCCGAGCCGCTGCAGGTCGGCCGAGGGCCAGCAACCAGACAGCCTCGCAGCGACAACCCGGTGGGTTTGAGTCAGCCACAGCAGGAGGGGAAGAAAGCGCCACTGCTTTGGCCGCGGTATTGGCTGAGCTACGCAGGCTGGGGGAGCGGCAAGAGACCTGCCAAGTGGCCATTGTCTCGCTCCAGAAAGACAACCAACGTCTGCAAGAAGCTGTTTCGGGTGATCGTGAGGCCATCGCCTCAACATCGGGATCGATGACAACCAGTACCAGCAATTCTACCCTGTCTGGCTCGGTTGCCAACCTGGTCAACACAATCACAGGTGAGGCGGCCGCCCAATTGGTGCCTGTTGTTTTGTTCGTCGAGGATAAAGTTAAACGCAGGATCTGGGGCCCGGGGCGTCAATCCACAATGACCACTGAAAAGTTTCAAATGGAAGCGTGTCAATGTTAATTGTAATTCAACCTGACAATGATCTCTTTCCTGCGTTCATGCGGTTGCAAACAGACCAGAATTGGTTGTTCTGTTCACATAGTACTTTGAGTTCACTTACATGCAAGGGTGATGCACAGTATTCCTATGGAGAGAACTTCATACTTGATTTTATTTTTCGTTCTAATGCTTGTGCCAAATAGTCAACAACAACCCTTCAAGTCTAAAAAACCCCACTTGATATCATTTAATTCATAATTCAAAGATCTATGTAATGATAGTGGCATGTGAAATCTACTAGGGAATACAAATTTTAGTTTGGAATACATGATTCAATTTATGATTTGTGATAATAAAGAAATGAGATCACATCTTTAAGTGTACTTCGATTAACTGAAGATATTCAATTGTTTACTTCAATGTGGGAGGTGTGCAATGTGTAAATACACATCAACTCAGTCAGTAAGATTTATGTGCAGGTGTATGATGCAGAGCTGTCAGCCCTTATGAAGCTTCATGTGTAGCAATCTTGAATTTATAGTATCTTTAAGTATTGCATCATCTTATAATCCACTGCACCTACATGTTTATATGTCAAGACACAAATGTTGCAATAACTGTGTTCAGACAAGGAAACAGCAGCAGGAACAAATGAACATTGTAGAGTGTCTGTATAACGAAGTAGCATTTTCTGTTTTACAAGTAGCATGCTACATCGAAAGCGTAATAGTCTGCAGCTCTAATTGGGCCACTAATGCGGCATGGTGCTTTTGGATTCCACAAGTTATTTTGCATGTTGTTTTTAAGGCAAATATGTCAGAAGCTCCTAAAGAACTTTAGTGGGTAAGCCTGTGACATTGTTGTCCACATAGAGAATACTATATGGTTTCCTATGAAATACCAGTTTTACACAAGTTGTGCTTTTAAATATTAAACTGCGAACAATATTTCAAAACACTAGTGTAAAACTGGTATCAAACAGGAAGCCATGTAGTATTCTGTTTATCTTACATACAGGGTTCGTACAGGTCATGGAAAACCTGGAAAGTCATGGAATTTGATTTTTAATTTTCCAGGCCTGGAAAGTCATGGAATTTCAATTCAAGTCATGGAATTTCAATTCAAGTCATGGAAAGTCATGGAATTTAACATAAATAAGAAAGAAAAAAAATTAACCTTTAGCACGCCAGCTTTCTTTCGAGTTGTTTCTTGACAACAAAAAGTATGCGGAATTGGAACGAATTACCAAGGAAGATCTTCGCAATGAACTGTGTATCGCGGTGAAAAAAATGACAGTTCGTCAAGTCACAGTGTTAGTGACGGTTATGAAACGGAATTTACGAAAGTGCAGATGGATACAAACAGTGGCTGGTCCAGTTTAGTGAAATGACAGGACCAGCAAACATTACCGATAATCTGACTGCGTAGCAAATGCTTGACTTGCTTGTCGAAGAGACACTGCGTAGAAACTGACTCAAATTCAGTGCAAAGCATGCCAGTGTCAAAACTGGCAGTGACAAGACGTAAAAAGTTTGCGTGTTCGGAAATGGCGACCTGTGGATCTAGTCATGGAAAATGTTATTGAGGCTCATGGAAAGTCATGGAACAGTCATGGAATTTTGTTTCTAAAAACCAGTGGGGACCCTGTACATACTGTTGCATGTTCATTGCTGTAAATGTCCCTTTGTCAAAGCGCCCAGATTGAAGAAGCTTAAAAATTGAACCTGGATCTCTCCGAATGCTTCGTGTAATCTTTTATGTCAAAGCAAGGAAATGTCACTGGTGTGGTGTTTACGTTCTTAAAATTCTTCCGAGTGTTCAAAGAAGGACGCTTGTTTCGGTATTGGAGGCAGTGAAAAATCAGGTCCTTGTCAGACAAGACCTCTTTACACATGCAATGTAGAGTGAATGGTATTGTTATGACATGAGTGGTATGTCACGTTAGTGTAATAAATTGTATTCTTACACGCTCCACAAAGGCACAGAGTACGGGGAGCCATCCAGCGGGTTGATCCTGGTGGAGTAGCTGTCAGAGCTTTGGCGTTGAGGCCCACGAGACGTCGTCTGTACCAAGTATCAGGACCAAACGCTCTCTGGCATCTAGACGGATACCACAAGTTGATATCGTGAGTACAGCTACAAATACATACACTGGGCACAAAAAAATCCTTTTTCAAAATTTGGTGACTGTTGAGTGTGTCCGGTGGTGGGGAGGATGTTGGGGGTTTTGCCAGTTTGAACATGGAATTTGAGTGGATTGATACAGGTGGCATAAGGAATTCTCTTAAACATTATTTTATGACGCTGGAATCTTTCTTTTAAGACCTACATAACCCTGAGATAATAAGGTCTTATAATGGGGGTAAACTTACAGAGGTTATGAGCAGAATATCTTAGAGAACAGCATACCTGCCAATTGCTACGATTTTTGGCGCAGCATGCTCCGATTTTGCAGTAATTGCTACGCTGCTACTCTAAGCCCTGAGCTGCTACGCTAAAAAAAAAAAAAATGACAAGCGTGCAAAATGTTCACTTATTGCTCGACAATCAACAATGAACATTGCATAACTAGTCGAGTACCGATGGCTGGGAACCACTCCGTTATGACTCGATATTGTCCACGTGACTTGCTTAGCAAATCGTGAATTTTATTGCAAGCATTCGCATTTCCGGTGACTCTATGCGCCAATTGTGAATTTGATTAGAATATGCAATGCACTTGTTAAGTTGTAAGCTGTGCACAGTGACGGTGTTAGAAGTGTAAACTGGAGGGAGACATGATAAAAACGGAGGAAACGTAAGGGTGGTGAAGATTATGGTGCAAGTTCCACGCCGATGCGGGCAAATCATTTTCAACGATTTTTGCCGAAGAATTCGACAGACTTTGCGTGTATAGGTAATAATACCTGCTATTCCGACTTGGTTGTGTGACAGACGTTTTCTTCCACACGAGATTACGTTGATTGTCTAAATCTACTTTTTGACGGAAGTGACCGAACAACTGTGAATGACGTCTCGGTATATGGGAATGACGTCACAGTCATCGTCACAGTCTGTATCTTTTGAAGCATCGCATTCTTCATGACGTCTTTCTGTGTCTGCATCCGCAAAATGTTTGTTCATTCCGGAATCTTTGTCATCTATGTTCAGAACTCTGTCCTTATAGTGTCCGAGACTAACAGGCCTCCTGAGCGAGCCACTTTCCAAGGGAAGTTAAATTCGCGTATGGAAACAGTACTGTCGTCTGGGGTGCCGTTTTCAGTATTCTGAGCGTTGAAGAATTTGTAAAGAGAAGAAACGATAACAGCAGGAGAAATAAAAGTCGTGTGTGCATTTTATGTTTTTTTGGAGTGACGATTTTGAGTTTGAATCCGTTCTTGCCATGCTCCTAAAGCGTGTAACATACAATCTTGCATACGTTTGCTTTAGTAGTGGCAAAGAAGGAAAGCGTGTGACATTGAACTATGTTTAGACGGTTGTAATGTCGTAGAGCTCTCAGAATCTTACAAACGTTTTTGATGGCATTTTAAATGCGGGCTTGCGATTCAAATTTAAGATTATGCTAGTGCTACGCTTATAAACACCAATTGCAACTCTGACATTGGGTGAAAGTTCCAAAATGCTACTCTTTGGGCTTCACAGGGGTTGGCAGCTATGAAACAGGGTCTTGAAAATGTCTTGTTTGGGATCGTAAAAGGAAGGGCGTCTTCTAAGGGGTAGGTGGGTAACGAAGGTGAGTCGTGTGCAAGTATTTGCTTTTCTTTTCTTTTTTTGTGGTCATTTTCTGGATATGTAATGAAAGACTGGTCCATTGATGATTTCCGCACGGAATACAAAACATATTCTGGTTATACCTTACCATTTCTACTGGGTGGTTATTTAAATTTGGTTGCTTGGTGTTTTTTTGAACAATAAACACCCCTTCAAGTTAACAGAGAAATAAGCAGAGGGGGGAATACTTTTCGGTGAATACCAAGCTACCTAACAAATAACCACCCAGCAACCAGTCTGAATCCTCGATAGCTCATAGGTTGAGAAACCACACCCGGCTGTGTGGTCACTGCTTGGTGACTGAAAAGTTCTGAATGCTCAAATATTCGAAAGAGGAAAGAGCTCAAACATACTGCATTTACACAATCCATTTCAGGTTTCAACACACAGAATCCAATATAAGATCCATAAGTTTGGTTGTTTTCTAAATCAAAATCTACGTTGTACCAGACACAAGGTCTCAAGGCAAGTAACTCTCATATTTTGTGTAGAAAATAGAGTTGTTCCCATTTTGCATTTGTACAAATAAAAAGACAGTAATCTGTAGGTCAATTATATTTCACTTCATAAATAGAACTTTTTTCCCGAGATACTTAAACATGAAAAGAACGCAAAAATATTTGCCTTATCGTCTTAGCAGAACAACTATGTACTTTATTTTATTCGAAATTAAATTAACTGCTATAAAGAGTTTGCAGAATTGCGCAATTTTCACAGAACTCTTCAACCATGGATTAATCACATGCTTGTGCAGGTAGACTGGCTGAGTGAATAATACTTGATCAAAATAATTATGTGTGCTGTGGGCAGGCTGTCTATCTGTCCAAGGACAAAAAAATGTAACGTTGAGCTGTTATCTCAAAAGTTTATACAGCTAGACCTCTGAAACTTTGCAAACTTTTAGGGTTTGATGATTTCACAAAGTGACCCCAGGTTGGTTGATCCTTGTCAAATTGTGGGGTCACAGCGAGGTCATGTTCGTTTAATAAAAACTTAACGTTGATGTTAAATCTCAGATGTGTTTTTGGCTCACGTAAGTGTAGCCTATGCGATCATAACTTTGTCTGTGCGTTTGTGCGTGTGTGTGTGTGTGTGTGTGTGTGCGTGCGTGCGTGCGTGTGTGTGTATGTCTGTGGTAGAAACTCTAACATTTGAAGACGTCACATTACATTGACGTCACATTATGACGTAAGAGGGTTAGACGTCACGCGAAGGAAGTACTGAAAGTCTCGGTCATTATTATTTTGAGCGCGCCGAGACTAGTTGGCAGTCGTGTCCTGTAAGTAGGCTACATGCAGACAGACAGATCTAGATCTAGTGTCTCGCTTTCTTGCACAGTTTCACCTATGCTCTTTCTGTGTGTGTGTGTGTGGGTGTGTGTGTGTGTGTGTGTGTGTGTGTGTGTGTGTGTGTGTGTGTGTGTGTGTGTGTGTGTGTATGTGTGACGGAGTGATTGAGTTTGTGTTACTGTTTGTCGATTTCTTACGTGAGCCTTGATGGCTTCGCCTCTTGTTAGCTAGAGCTTTAATAGTACGCACACTTCTAGGTTTTGATAATCTACCAACTTGACATAAGGTTGTGGGCGGGGATGTAGCTCAGTCGGTAGCGCGCTAGATTTGTATCCAGTTGCCTGCTGTCAGCGTGAGTTCGTCCCCACGTTCGGCGGGAGATTTATTTCTCAGAGTCAACTTTGTGTGTAGACTCTCCTCGGTGTCCAAACACCCCCGTGTGTACACGCAAGCACAAGACCAAGTGCGCACGAAAAACATCCTGTAATCCATGTCAGAGTTCGGTGGGTTATAGAAACACGAAAATACCCAGCATGCTTCCTCCGAAAGCGGCGTATGGCTGCCTAAATGGCGGGGTAAAAACGGTCATACACGTAAAATTCCACTCGTGCAAACCACGAGTGCACGTGGGAGTTTCAGCCCACGAACGCATAAGAAGAAGAAGAAGACATAAGGTTGATTGACCTTCGTCAAGTTTTGGGGTCACAGGGGGTCATGTTCGAATCAAAATATCTTAACATTGATGTTATCTCAGGTGTTTTTGAAGCTTGAGCTTTGAAACTTTGAACACTTGAAGGATTTGATAATCTACCTACGTGACCCTTGTTTGGTTGATCCCTGTCACATTTTGGGGTCACAGTGGAGTCAAGTTTGTAAAAGCTTTACATTGCGGGTTTCTCAGTTATTTTTATTAAATTTCACTGAATTGTATGTGTTATTAACCAGCAGACATTACCAAAATTGTGCTTATTTTTCTCAACTTTTAGAGTCCCAGCAGTTAGTGGTATCCTCCTTTTAAGACCTACAAGACCCTTAAGGCTTATGGACATGACGAAGAAAAGTCATATAAAGCAATTGCTTTTCTTGATATATTTCTTTGCAAAATTGAAGAAAGGTGGATTAAATGGGTTACACACCTTTTCTCAATGATATGTATATTAAAAATAATGGTCTTGATTCTCGGTCATGAAAAAGCACGCTGAAGCTCACAGTTTTCATGATCCACTAACTTTGACCATTACTTTTTAATATTTACTGAGCATGTTACCTGTACTTATTTCCCAATAACTCTTTAATCAGAATTTGTGTGGTGAAATCACGTATGGAAACGGATCTCTGTTTGTTATATTGCAGGTGGAAAATGGTGATTCATGGGGCAATCGATGGCTTTAGCCGGGCCACTACCTTCCTCCATGCCACCGAAACAACAACAGGTCAGAGACCGTTCGGGATCTGTTTTTGGGTGGAACCCAACGCTTTGGACTCCCGTCAAGAGTCCGAATGGATGTCGTCGACCTCATGAACGAACACAGGGGAGAAGGGAGAGGCAGTGCGATGCAAGGCCGCAGTGACCATAACCAAAGGATCGAGCGTCTCTGGCTCGACGTCTGGAAAGATGTGGTGAACCCCTACCATGACCTGTTCACTGCAATGGGAACACCACAGGCAGAAGGTGGTCTGGGGATACTGAACATGGACAATCCCATTCACTTGTGGGCCCTCCACTATGTTTTTCTCCCCAGGCTGAACCGGTCCCTACAGTGGTTTGTGGAACAGAAGAACCACCAACCCCTGAGGACAGAGCGCAACAGAACTCCCCTGCAGCTCTTCTTCAGGGGGATGCTGGAGAGACGAGCCAGCACATCCACAGCAGTACAGGACTTCTGGAAAGGGAGAAGCCTTCAATCGATAATCGAGGACCATCCTTTGCCAGACAGTCGTCAGGATGTGCCTGCCATGGCTTGCCCCCTCTCTGAGGAACAGCTCGTGCAACTAACGGAGCGCATTGACCCTCGGAGTGGGCCACCCACCGATCAACATGGTCAGATGTTGTTCTCCAGTTCGTTGCCAACATCCTCGAGTAAAAAAAAAAGTTAGCTTGTGGACACCCCAAACCTGAAGTGTATAGCAGACCTGTGAACCCATACGATTTTGCCATATTTTGTACGCTTGATTGTCCAGACTACAAGCAGATTGGTCAGTGGAATCACAAGAAAAATTCATTGTCTACTTTTATTTACAAGCGCATTCCAAAGCCGATCCAGTGTTTTGACACATGATTACTGCTTTTGTCAATGAAAGAAGCATTCGTTTTAAATTGTAAACTTATTAGGCTACTTGCCCTATCCGCTCCAGCCACGTAATCGTGCAATAAATCTGCAATATCTTGCATGGCGTTGGGAGGTGTGCCTCAATGGGTATGCTTTGAGACCTCAGAGTAAGGATGTGTCTGGGTGCAGACACTTCGCCTTCAAAAAAGTTAATTTGCACTGAGCAGCATTGGGCTGCAACAATGAAAGCCTCAAAAACAATCACAAAGTTTGTTCAAAGTACCAAGCATGGTAGAACTAGAAGGTATAAGCAACTTTTTTTTCAAATTGGTTTAAATCTGCGCTCTAATTCTAAACCAATCTTTGTGAAGTTGAAAGTCATACAAATAAAGCGAAATTATGTCCGCTGTGTATTTTATTATTTTTAAACACAGGTACTGCACCACGAAAACAATATTGCTAAAAACAAAAATACGTACACTTTGTGAAAGAAAGTTGTAAAGAAAGTTTTACACAATGATTTGCCATTAGGTTACCTGTTTAATTGCACCAAATTTCTTTTGATGTGTCTATAGTATAGATTTATAATGTTGAAAATTGCTGAAAGTTTTTAAAACAGACTATTGTTTTTGAAAAAGACCTTAGTGTATTTTTAGGTTTATTGATGCTAGATATATATAATTATATGGCTTACCCAATCCAACGTATAAAGGAACTCATTGTTATTCAGCCATTAAAGGCACAGTAAGCCTCCCGTAAACCATCACAGAGCTCCCCGAGCGTCTAAATACAGTACAAGCATACTTCCATTTGAACGCTCACCGAACGGGAACATCCTGGCTGCTTTCTGTCGAGCGTGAGACATTTTCCAAGAATTTATTTTTGTGGACTTGGTCCTCTACAACAATGGCGCCTCGTTTTGGTGCTAGACCTAACTTTTAAAATCTAAATAATAAATTGACAGCTTGTTACACAAACATTCTTTAATCATAAAAGAATTCGTTTTTCATCAAGACAAGATCAGAACAATTCGAAGTTGTGAAAGTTTAAAAAAAGAAAAGCCCGGAAGCAGGGTCACGCAAGGGTCGTGGCAGACGACGGTTTTATCAGTGCAAATCGCCGTTCCTCTCAACAGTCAAAAGCCATCGCTAGAGTTCTTGTGAACCACAGCCGTTGTTTCGTGCATAAAAACGTGCTATTGTAGATAAGCTCATGTCGAGTCGCATTCAAATGACTAACTATGACGACTGCATTGTGAAAAGGGAAAACTGGGTCACACGGGTTCATGATGGTTCAAGGGTAAGATAAACCACGCAAAAATAAATTCTTTGAAAATTGTTCGCTCTTTACGGAGGGCACCTAGGATGTTCTCAATTGGTGAGTGTTTAAATGAAAGGGTGTTTGTACTGTGTGTAAAAGCCTGACCGTATCTGTGATGGTTTACGGGAGGCTTACTCTGCCTTTAAAGACATTTTCCGAATTACAATGGTTTAATAGCCAACTTGCACAATACCCCTTTTGAACAGCTCTCTGGTGCGAAAGATAAGGAAGGTTCACTTCCCTACGGGCAAACGTTTTGCTCTCACAAGCACTGGTGTTCTCTGGCTTGTGTAAAAAAAACAAAATAAAATCTCAATCGCCTTACTTTTGTATACAGGACATGCTTGGGTACTTTGAACGAACTAAAGGATTATTCTTGCGGCTATTATTGCCGCAGCCAATAAACCTTTAACGACTTTGTGTGTGTCGGTGTGTGAATGCTCTGATTTGTTTTGCTATTGTGTATTGCCGTGAGCTCTGGCGAGAAGGGGTGATTAATTTATGTTCATTATTATTATGTCTCACTGTGTTTTCACAGCTGTACAGAACAGTGAAAGGGATACTCGTTCAAACTTTGGTATGATGCCATGAGCGCCATAGTTAACTAGAGTCAAATCAGTTATTTTTCTTTTTATATTCAATGGTGCCTCATTCACCCATATTCATCAGAACATAAGCTATTTGCAACGTTCATTGAAGGTCAAGGTCACTTAAGTTACCTATCAAACCTCATAGTGGTGTTTATTGTTTATGGTTAGTGTTTTCCCCTGGAGCAATTTTTTGATTAGTGCTTTTGTGAACAAGAAACAATTAACAAGTGGCTCTATCCCATCTCCCCCCCCCCTTTCCACATCGCGATATAACCTTCGTGGTTGAAAACGACGTTAAACACCAAATAAAGAAAGTAAGTGTTTTAAACATTTTCAGTTCTCCATTTAGTTTGGTGAAGTAGTGTAGAGCATTTTTCTGAACATCAATAATCATGTATGAATTTATTGCATGTTTGTTGCTAGAATATTAATCATTCTTCTGCTGAAGAACTTTGTGCCTGATGAAAGTAAACATTGTGGTCAGTCGCATAGGTACCCCCCGCGGGTTAGGGGGAAGAATTTACCCGATGCTCCCCAGCATGTCGTAAGAGGCGACTAACTGATTCTGTTTCTCCTTTTACCCTTGTTAAGTGTTTCTTGTATAGAATATAGTCAATTTTTGTAAAGATTTTACTCAAGCAGTATGTAAGAAATGTTATGTCCTTTGTACTGGAAACTTGCATTCTCCCAGTAAGGTAATATATTGTACTACGTTGCAAGCCCCTGGAGCAAATTTTTGATTAAGTGATTTTGTGAACAAGAAACAATTGACAAGTGACTCTATACCATCTCCCCCCTTCCCCCGTCGCGATATAACCTTCGTGGTTGAAAACGACGTTGAACACCCAATAAAGAAAGAATAGGCACCCCCTAAAATCAAAGGTGAGTTTTAGATACTAAAATGTGCCAAAAATTTTAACAGCACACCTGAGTCCCCTTTTTACTTTAGTTGCAAGATCAGTACATGTTCTATCACGGAATTTTGTTTTGTTTTTGTAATTATGTGTATTTAGAGATTTTTCAAACCAAACTATTAATCTTTGAGCTCAGAAGTCCTACTTTTTGACGTATTGGTATGTTTATTCAAGGTAAGCTAGACGAATCATTTGTATCAGGAAACTAAATGAAATTCTGATTTTATGTGAAAAATTGAATCAGTATCACAACAATTTCAAAAATTATTCATGACGATTGTCATATATGTGCTGGTTAATGACTATTAAATTTGCAAGCCAAAGCTCTGTTTGCATTCTGATTTTTGCATGTAAATGTCCCATTTCAAGGATCACCTGTTTTCACAGGCTCATATTATTTATGTAGGTGTGTGTGTGTAGTCTTTTTAAGAACATCAATAATCATATATAAATTTATTGGATCTTGATTGCTTGAATGTGTATGACACATAATTCTTGTGTATGAATAAATGTGTATGACAAGTTTGAATATTGGATAATACAAATTGTTTGTATGGATTTTGATTCCTGTATGGTGAGGCAATGAACATGTGCGAGTGAGATGTCTATGATGGACAGCAAAATGTAGTTATGGATTCATGGCTGCTAGTCTCATTTCCAGTCATATTAAAAACAACAAGTTGTTTTTACAAAAACACAAAACATAACTCAAGTTGTCTGCCACAAATACAATTAATTTTAATCAAACAAGTGTCATGCAGAAAATCCACTTTAAATAAGGAAAATCATCACAAAATGGAATGCATACTTTATGTTTATCACATCATAAGACACACTGGTAATACTTGGCAGGTGAGAGTTAACCCATCACACAATGGAATGAATATTTTTATCACATCATAAGACTGGTATTACTTGGCAGTTGAGAGTTAACCCATCACAAAATGGAATGAATACTTAATTTTTATCACATCATAAGACTGGTAATACTTGGCAGTTGCGAGTTCATCCATCACAAAGTGGAATGAATACTTTAATTTTATCACATCATAAAGAATACATCGGTTCTACTTGGCAGGTGACAGCTGAACAGTTAGCAAAACAGTCACTATTTGATACTGGTTACAGAGAAGAGGAATTGAGGCTGAAATTTATAAACTAAACAAGAAAGCTGAAATTGTGTGAGCCGTTTGTTCGTTCATGGGCTAAAACTCCCACGGCTTTTACGTGTATGACCGTTTTTACCCCGCCATTTAGGCAGCCATACGCCGCTTTCGGAGGAAGCATGCTGGGTATTTTCGTGTTTCTATAACCCACCGAACTCTGACATGGATTACAGGATGTTTTTAGTGCGCACTTGGTCTTGTGCGTGCGTGTACACACGGGGGTGTTCGGACACCGAGGAGAGTCTGCACACAAAGTTGACTGTGAGCAATAATAAATCTCTCGCCGAACGTGGGGACGAACTCGCGCTGACAGCGGCCAACTGGACTGAGCTACATCCCCGCCCTTGTGTGAGCAGTGACCTTCACTACAGAGGAGTGTAAAACTATAAAAGGAAAAGCAGTAGACAACGCCAGTTTTGGTTAATTTGGTAAAACATAAAAACAGACTATCGTTACACGGGGCACGAATATCACATTATCATAACTGTTACAAACGCTTTTGAGTTTATTAATTTGTATACCATTATGAGACAGTATAACAAAGTTGTTAGCGTGCAATTGATTTGTTTGTATCCGATTTATGGTGTATATTGCAAAGTTTTGTATGGGACACTGTAACGCTAGTCCGAGTGCTTTTGATATTTTGCTGGCAACGTGTTATTCGTGTAGTAGGGGGGTTGAACCATTTATTCTGTACATTAGGTAACTGATACCTGATATGATGTGAAGTGCTTAGTTTACTTGATCAATAGTCGAGAGAAATACAATGATTTACATGTTTTCCATGGACAGCGTTACACGGAACATGAAAAGCAGGCAACATAATGACAAACAGTGGTGCAAAAAAACAAATAAGAACAGAACACACTCTTGAAACACAACGGCAATTTAAATAATGCAAAACACAAACATCAAATCTTCGAAAGTCTCTCTCTTGCATTTAATAGCAAGTAAGAAATGATGTACGGTACAGGCACCCAAAATAAAGCTTATTTTACTGAGAGAAAAAACCCACACACACCTTGTCTTAATAATTTTAAGATTTCAAAGTTCAACGTTAAACAACCCCCCCCCCCCCCCTGCAAAAAACCATCAAAACAAAAACAAGGTATGTAAAGGAGTATAGGAAACCGGTTAAATCAGGGTCATGTGTTTTTTTTTTCCTTTGCAGCATGACCTCAAATAATTCAGTTTGAATACATTTGTGAATTCTCTTCCAAATTGTAGAACAAACATTTTTTCGCAGGGTGTGTACAGATAGAAACACCAACACCTACGGCTACCAAGCAGAAATAATGCAAAACACAAACATCAAATCTTCGAAAGTCTCTCTCTTGCATTTAATAGCAAGTAAGAAATGATGTACGGTACAGGCACCTAAAATAAAGCTTATTTTACGGAGAGAAAAAAACCACACACACCTTGTCTTAATAATTTTAAGATTTCAAAGTTCAACGTTAACACCCCCCCCCCCCCCCCCCAGGGTGTGTACAGATAGAAACACCAACAGCTACGGCTACCAAGCAGAAACTAAACGCACCATTGAAGGAAAGTTTTAACAATAAATAAAATCCACCCCCTTCTGGGACAGCTTCTGCCTCAGTTCTTGACGTGTCGGGCAGACACCTGCATTCTGAGGGCACAAGTTGACACTCTGGGGAGTGGCTTTTCGGGTGTGTCCACAAACACCACGGTCAGAGGACTCTGGAACCCTCCTGGTACTATGGACCGGCTCCCAGACATGAAAAACAAAATATCTGAGATGGTGGTTTCTCCGCACTTTCCATCTGAAACAAGACAAAAAAGAAATTCTGAAATAAAGGAAACATCATCCCGCTTTCTTTATAAGCATACAAGTACCAGGACTCAAAAGAGAGGGAATTATTGCATGCTTGTGTTCATTTGTAGAAGCGTAGAAATGTTAAGCATGCTTTGCGACACAGAATGAAATGCTATTTTGAAAGCGTAACTTTTCTTGAGACTTTTTTTGAGCTGCTTGACGTTCAGTTTGATATGTGAAGGCAAACGAGATTCATTTTCCCAAATCTTTGGAGCTTTCAGGGGTAAAACCATGTGTTTATCATTTGCTGCTTTACATACAAGTTATTCTCCTGGGCCGTTTCCCATTTTGTGACATGCATTTTCAGTCCTTAAAACATGACTGTATTAAATGGCAACTTGAATGTATACTCTCCCAAAAAAGAAACTTGACACAGGTAAACATTGATGTTTTTTTAAATATATATGTTAGAGGAAAGCACCAAAATTCAGTTTGAAGTTTGTCAGTTACATTGTTGCTAACAACTAAACCATAAAAAGAACATAATTGAACCAAGACTTTACTGGGTGGTCGCCCTTTTATTGAATTGCATAAATTCTTGTCTGCACAAAAATCATGTGCATGGAGAGTATCGAGAGTATACATATTTTCTTTAGTAATACTTTTTTTCCAGAAATACTCCAGGTTGTTAATGATGCAGACTTGCAACAAAACAACATAGAATATATAATATATTATTTTCTTGGTAGTGTTAGTAGTATTCAAATTCATGTCACAACTTCCGGTTTCCATGTTATGAAGGTGCTTTACTTTAAAACCTTTGTATTTTTACTGAACACTAAGACAAACAAAATGTGCAAGAATTTGTTATTCTATCTCTGCAGGCCAAGGATATTTATGAAACTAGTATTTGTGAATGAAATTAATTTGTACAGCTTAAATGTCTCAAGTTAAATTTAATAAAAAGTCTACTTCATAACATGGTTTTCCCTGGTACACAGCTCTGGAGATTAAAGCTGTGGTCTATTTATGACTTTCCGGGGCTACGAGGTTGAAAAATAGGGATACAATCATGTACAGAATTCTGTACAGCAAACGCTACCCGAAACCCCACCTATACGGCGTGTATGACCTTGAGAGCTTCAGTCAACGCTTGAATTTTGCAGGGATAACATCCGGTTTGCTCTCTCAAGACTGATCATATTTTATCTTCAAGAGAGATCAAGGGGAAAAAATAAACGCCCCGGCGAAGATTCGAACTCTCGACCTCGAGACTTCGTGTCTCATGTCCTAACCACTAGGCTACTGCGCCAATTGAGAAAAAGAAAGAAAAACATTGATATGAATTCATGTTATGTTATTCTTGAAGCAGCATGATTTATATCTCTATCCGCCCATTGTTCAGAAGTGAATACATGTATAACTATTTCTTAGATGTCTGGTTTCAACTGGCTTTGGAGAGATTCAATTACTGTTCTTGTCATTTTCTTGCATGTTGTAAATAGAGATATCGCAGCTATTTGCATGGCGCGAATGTCGTGTAGCATGACGGTGTAAACATGTACTGCGATTCTGTAAAACATGTTTGCAAATAAAGGCAAATTTTAATGTCAATTTTTACGTTTTTGCAACGCATAAATGATAATTCAAGCGTAGAATGATATAAAATTATCAATTTTTTATCTTTGACAATACTGGTGAAGTGACCTAGCGGTTAAGACATCGGCCCTGACATTTCGAGGCCCTGTTGCCTTGAGTTCGAATCCCTGCCAAGTTGTTTATTTTTTCTGCTCGATCCTTCTTGACAAATAATTATGCTCAGCTCTGCGAGAGCATTTCGGATGTTACCACTGCAAAATTCAAGCGTTGACTGAAGCTCTCATAGTCATATATATGAGATTATATACGTACCACTGCCGCCGCCACCAAATAAGCATATACTGTTCAAAAAAAGAAACGCATAGCTTGTAATATTTGGTTAATTTAGTTATATGGCTACAAGGATATCCACCAAACTGCAGAAAATGTTTATCTGGTCGTCGACCTTTCGTCCATTGCCACAAGTGAGCTCTGCACGTGACGCATGCGTTATCAGTGGCTACAATGTCAAAATTGCTCATTTGGCATGACCACTCGTCATGCTTCAGTGTAATCTCGTGAAACTCGGGGAATATTGAGCTCTCACCATGTCTTCCAAAACCCATAAAAGCGGATTGTTCGCCACAAAGAAATCAGACGACAATTCAGCGACGAAAGATGGCCCGATTGAGCAGAGAAGACCGCCAAATTGCATTGGGTCGTTTACAAGCAGGCCAAAGTCAAAGTGCAATCGCCAGGCACTTCCACGTGTCCCAGAGCACCATCAGTAGACTGTGGGTCAGGTTTCAAGACACTGGCTCCGTTGCTGACTTGCCACGAGCGGGAAGACCAAGGGCGACAACTGCTGCTCACGACCGCTTCATACGGCTCCGCCACCTCCGGAATCGTTTCCTGTCGGCCTCATCTTCTGTCCAGGCTCTCCCCGGGCCACACCGATTATCGGACCAGACCGTGCGGAACCGCCTGCATGAAGCTGGTTTGAGAGCTCGCAGACCTCCCAGAGGAGCTGTCCTCACCCGCCGCCATCGCCAGAACCGAGTGCAGTGGGGCAACCAGCACCTTCGCTGGACCGTCCGGAATCACTGGAGACACGTGTGGTTCAGCGACGAGTCCTACTTTCTGCTCCAGCGACATGATGGTCGGAGGAGGGTCTACCGGAGAGTAAACGAACGTTACGCGCCCAACTGTGTGGATGAGGCACCCGTTCATGGTGGTGGAGGCGTCATGGTGTGGGGGGCGATCAATACCGCTGGAAGGAGCACCCTGGTGCACGTCCAAGGGCGCATAACTGCCCAGCGATACGTGGAGGAAATTCTGCGCCCACACGCCCTTCCTCTTCTGGCTGACCAGGATGCCATATTCCAGCAGGACAACGCTCGCCCGCACACAGCACGACTCACCACCCAGTTCCTCACCGACCACCATGTCCAGGTGCTTCCCTGGCCATCCATGTCGCCAGACATGAACCCGATAGAACACCTCTGGGATGAATTGGACAGACGTGTGCGCAGGCGAGAAGAAGCGCCGGCAAATCACCGCGATCTATTGCAGGCACTTCAGGAGGAGTGGGACACCATCCCACAGCAAGATATCCGGCATCTGATCCAGTCCATGCCCAGAAGGTGCCGGGCAGTTGTTGCTGCTCAAGGCAGTCACACCCCCTACTGACTTGACAGCCTCGGCACCCAATCGTATTGATTGACCGATTGATTTGAAGATGCAAATGAACTGTGTGTGCATTCAACTGTGTCCATACCAAATTTCAAACAAATAATCTAAATATTGGATTTTCTGTTAATTTTTTCGAAAAATAAAACAAATTTGGCAAGTAGCAACTATGCGTTTCTTTTTTTGAACAGTATAATATACACTTTACAACGGATTACACACACACACACACAGATAACAAGGTAATCTTGAACTTTAGCGTGACGAAAATGCACCGAAAATGGCGTACGTTGTCAACCATGGGACATCATCTACACGAAAGAGTTGTCTCCCTTGTCTGGTCACACGGATAATTCCTTCTTTGACCCATGTAAACGAAATGCATTCGTACAGTTCATCATCGGAGTTCATTCCGTAACTTCAAAGGGATCTAAAATGACTTGTTATGATTACCGTAAAGTCCCTAGCATAAGCCCACCCCCTCTGTGCACTGATTTAGGGCTAAATTGGGGGTGGGCGTTTGCTAGGGATAGACCCCTTTGCACAAAGTACTTTTTGTGTTCAACCGTGTAATTGAGTGAATACAAACCCCGAAAGCATGTAAGTTAGGTCGTGTGAGTAGAAGTGAAGGAAAAAAGGGACTTTGAGGCAAAGAAGGCCAACGAGGACAATCATGAGAGAGAGAGAGAGAGAGAGAGAGAGAGAGAGAGAGAGAGAGAGAGAGAGAGAGAGAGAGAGAGAGAGAGAGAGAGAGAGAGAGAGAGAGAGAGAGAGAGAGAGAGACTGCTGTTCAAGTCTGTCTCTGTTTTCACTCCATTTAGTCAGGTCGTCATTTCCCGAAAATACCTCGGAGAATGTTTTGACTGTTTTGAACTCTGTGATGTCTGTAGATTACAGATCCGACGGATGACACTCTGTCATCCTTGGGCATTTTGATGTATTCAAGATGGCGGACAAGATGGATTCCAGACTGCAAGCAGATAACAACTTAATCCTGGAAAAGTGGCCGTAATACCCAGAATAACTTAAAGTTATCTTGTGCTCTTTTTAAAAAAAATCTAGTCAGGTGAGGAATGTATACATCAGACGAAAGGCCTTGTAAGGTGTCACAGCGCCAAGCGATTGACACCATATACACAGTGATGTGTCAGTTAGTGACGCCCCGAGGAGGTGTATTAGGCGTCATGTCAAGAGGCTAAACCTGATGTACCATGTCCCATATACAAAAGACCTCTATCTCATAACGTAAAGGTCATGGCGACGAACCAGGGATACTGGTTAGTATGCACTTTACCTCGCCGATGACCACACAGGATGATGTGTAGTTTACCACTCCAGATGACCAGGCGGGATGACCACGCTGGTTTACCACACAAGATGACATGGTCATGCAGTGAGTTTTCAGTTTGAGGGCAGCCACCATCGATCCTTTTTTCAATTGCCGAAATGGTACCGGATGACTATGCCCGATGACCAATAAATGACCACGCCCGATGATTACGCAGGATGTCATGTAGATTACCAGTACGGGTGACCGGTGAGAATTGCCAGTGCGGATGACCAGTGTGGATGACCTGTGCAGATGACCATGAAGGATGACCAGTGCAGATGACCAGTGCGGATTACCGGTGCGGATGTCCAGTGCAGATGATCATGAAACATGACCAGTGCGGATGACGAGTGCGGATGATTAGTGCGGATGACCAGTGCAGATTATCATGGACGATGACTAGTGCAGATGACCAGTACAGATGATCATGAAGGATGACCTGTGCGGATGACCAGTGCAGATGATCATGAAGGATGAATAGTGCGGATGACCGATGCGGATGATCACAAAAGAATGACCAGTGCGGATGACCGCAAATGATGACCAGTGTGGATGACCGATCCAGATGACCAGTGCTGGTGACCGGTGAAGGTGACTGTTGCACATACCCAGTGCGGATGACTACGATGGATGACCAGTGCGGATTTGTGCAATTTCCAAGGAGTAGACATCGACATAAGATGGCACACGCACATTGACCGACTGCGCAACCACAGCATGCTGTTGCATATGGTAAATTTCTCCACAGCCACACTTCAAAATTAGCATGACTTCAGTTGGTGTAGGTTCTACTCCAGGCGGTTTTCTGCCCATCCAACAACCACCCAGAGTCAACTGGATCAAGATTTGGAAGATCCCCGCAGAATTGCAATACAGCCCTTTTCAGATGGACGTTCAGCAATGGGCTGATGTGGGCGGTAGTTTTTGATTTATGTGGACTGGTGCTTGGAGGTTCTAGCTAGCCAGGTTTCATATCTCTCACGTGATATGTTGTTTGAGATTTTGCACCTGTAGCACTCGCTTACAAACTGCGACATTTGCTGAAAGACTTCACCGATTTTCACGCATGGATCTTCTGCAGAGAAATTAAGCACTCTTACGAACACACTGGTTAATGAACAGCTGTCACCAGATGGCATACGCTTCCATCTAAAATAGCTCTATCGTCTGGTAAACAATCAAATCGGAGACAACTAGTCTCTCACGATGTTCTTTGATCATCGCTCGCCATTTTGTAAGATCAATTTACAAGTTTTATCTTCGACAGTGAAATCTGTGCTTTGGAACACCATACGCACTAATCACAAGTCCACGAATAACACAGGTTTCACATCTTCTCAGCCTGGATGTAATTCCATACACACTCATGTGCAAATTGTTTCCATTTAGCAGAATGAAACACGTCAAATGCCTTTGTTTTTTGTCTTGGAAGAGGAGCTCAAGTACGGACACGGACAACACTACAGGCCATACTGTACGTGTCGTCATATTACTCATTACGTTTTCCCGACGTCATGAAGTTATGACGCCATTCTAGCCCTTTTTTCTATGGAATGCCTTTTGTGTCTAAACAAAAAAATCAACATTTGCTAATTTTCCTATAATTAATTTTGTCTCAATTTGCCCAAGGATTTAAAGATGTCATCCTGCGGATTTGTAAACTTCAGGAGTTAAACTACCCAAAACCATTAAAACATTTTCCGAGGTATTTTTCAAGGGGTTATTGCCCTGCCGTAAGGACTAATTCCCTGATTAGGCACAGAAAGTACTGTTTCTAGTTGGACAAAAAAGCAAAAGTCACAAATCCAATTGCATTATGTACGGATGAACGGCACAAACACAATATGTAACAAGTCGCGTAAGGCGAAAATACAATATTTAGTCAAGTAGCTGTCGAACTCACAGAATGAAACTGAACGCAACGCAACGCAGCAAGACCGTATACTCGTAGCATCGTCACTCCACCGCCCGTGGCAAAGGCAGTGCACGTGGAATTGACAAGAAGAGCGGGGTATTCGTTGCGCTGAGAAGGATAGCACGCTTTTCTGTACCTCTCTTCGTTTTAACTTTCTGAGCGTGTTTTTAATCCAAACATATCATATCTATATATTTTTGGAATCAGGAACCGACAAGGAATAAGATGAAAGTGTTTTTAAATTGATTTCGAAAAAAAAATTTTGATAATAATTTTTATATATTTAATTTTCAGAGCTTGTTTTTAATCCGAATATAACATATTTATATGTTTTTGGAATCAGCAAATGATGGAGAATAAGATAAACGTAAATTTGGATCGTTTTATAAATTTTTATTTTTTTTTACAATTTTCCGATTTTTAATGACCAAAGTCATTAATTAATTTTTAAGCCACCAAGCTGAAATGCAATACCGAACCCCGGGCTTCGTCGAAGAGTACTTGACCAAAATTTCAACCAATTTGGTTGAAAAATGAGGGCGTGACAGTGCCGCCTCAACTTTCACGAAAAGCCGGATATGATGTCATCAAAGACATTTATCAAAAAAATGAAAAAAACGTTCGGGGATTTCATACCCAGGAACTCTCATGTCAAATTTCATAAAGATCGGTCCAGTAGTTTAGTGTGAATCGCTCTACACACACACACACACACACACAGACACACACACGCACACACACACGCACATACACCACGACCCTCGTTTCGATTCCCCCTCGATGTTAAAATATTTAGTCAAAACTTGACTAAATATAAAAAGGAGAAAAAAGGAAGGTACGCGAGGTAGAAAAAAATCGATTTAAAGTTTACCGTTTTTGAAAGTTTGCTGACTTTTGGCATATTCCGCCTGCCGTACGTTACGCTTTGCTGCCAGCCACACATTTTCTGCGCGAGCTGGTAACACAATATGGCGGCACCCAGTGCACGTGCGGACGCTGCAGATCTCGGTGAGTGAAAATCCTGTGTTACAGTCTCTTTATGATATAAAATTGCATTGCTATGAGTTGTGTTCTGTCTAGCGTGTTATAAAAGTACGTTGCAGGCAAGCTATGTGTCATTTTATGAGTACTTTCCTTCAATTTCTGTGAAAAACGAGTCAAAATGTATGGTTGGCTAACGGAGTCAGATCCACCGGCAACCTATTCAGAGAATCATTCCATTTGTGACTCATGTCGAACTTAGTGTGTGTGACGCGTGCGCGCGCGTGAGTGTTAGTTGGTGTGTGTCTGTGTGTGTGTCTGTGTGTTCAGTATATGTGCACCTGTCCCTCTCTTTCCATGTGAGTTTGTTTTTTACATAGAGGGGGAATCGAGACGAGGGTCGTGGTGTGTGTGTGTGCGTGTGTGTGTGTAGAGCGATTCAGAGTAAACTACTGGACCGATCTTTATGAAATTTGACATGAGAGTTCCTGGGTATGATATCCCCGGATATTTTTTTCATTTTTTCGATAAATGTCTTTGATGACGTCATATCCGGCTTTTTGTAAAAGTTGAGGCGGCACTGTCACACCTTCTTTTTTTTCAATCAAAGGCCGGACTTCGGTATTGCATTTCAGCTAAAAATTAATTAATGACTTTGGTAATTACAAATCAGAAATTGTAATTAAATTTTTTTTTATAAAACGATCCAAATTTACGTTCATCTTATTCTTCATTATTTTCTAATTCCAAAAACATATTAATATGTTATATTCGGATTAAAAACAAGCTCTCAAAATTAAAAATATAAAAATTACAAAATTAAATTTCCGAAATCGATTTAAAACAATTTCGTCTTATTCCTTGTCGGTTCCTGATTCCAAAAACATATAAATACGCTCAGAAAGTTAAAACGAAGAGAGGTACAGAAAAGCGTGCTATGCAGCACAGCGAAACCACTACCGCGCTGAACAGTCTCGCCAGTTTCACTGCGTTTTGCACAAGCGGCGGACTACGGTCATTTTGAAAAAATGCAGTGCGTTCAGTTTCATTCTGTGAGTTCCACAGCTTGACTACATGTAGTAATTATTGCAATTCTCTTCTGGCCGGTCTCCCTAAGTACCTTTTAGATAGACTTCAAAGGATCCAAAATAACGCTGCCCGTCTGATCTTCAAATCTTCAAAGTTTGAACACGCCACACCCCTTCTTCACTCTCTACACTGGCTGCCAATCACTAAAAGGATCGAATACAAACTCTCCTCTCTTTCTTTTGCCGTCGTGTCTGGTTCTGCCCCAGAATACTTGTCAGAACTCCTCAATCTCTACACCCCCTCTCGTCAGCTTCGCTCCGCCGCCGACACTCGACTCTTCCGACTCCCCACAGTGCAAACAAAGACATGTGGCGAGAGGTCCTTCGCCTATCAAGCCCCTGTGACCTGGAATAGATTACCACTGCCTCTCAGACACACAGATCTCTCTCACTACATTCAAGACAAATCTCAAAACACACCTCTTTCAGCGCAAGTGATTTCCCCCCCAGCATCTCCCCACCCACCCCATCCCGCCCCACCTCACCCCCTACCTAGCGCCTAAAATAACGTTCATATATATTTTCTGCGCTTTGTGTCAGCACTGGTTGTGTGTGTGTAAATAGTACTGTTGACACGTTTTTATATAGAAGCCTACTGTGGTTCTTGTGCTTAGGCTGTGTATTGGACTTTATTCCCCCCTCTGCTTCTTTACCTCTGTAAACTTGTAGAGCTAGTTATTTTTCGATAATGACCCAGCAACCAAACAAATAACGAGCCAGCAACAGCCTGAATCCTCGATAGTGCAATGGGTTGAGAAGCTGTTCTGTTTCGGTACTACTTTTGCGACTGAAAAGTTCCGAACGCTCTATACGTACGAAGTATACATCTCTGGAGCAAACAATACAAACATACCGCATTTAAATTAACAACTACAGGCCTGAACACATGAATCTCCATATAAAATCCATGAGTTCGGTTGTTTTCTGAATCTAGATCTGCCGTGCACAAACCGTTCATCACAAGCAAATTCCCAAGGCAAGTAACTCATACTCTGGCGACAAGAGTAGTTCCCCTTCTTTTAACGCAGTTTCTTCGACAACACTGACTGCAATCCGACGGTCAGTTTTCAACAATATTTCATTTTATAAACAGATCACACGCAACCAAATGCACACATCTCATCAATTTAAACAACATAAAGCGGTTTCATACACTATTTTCCCCAGAAAATTGAACTTCATACAGTAATTAACGTTGTAACACGGGTGCAAAAGTTCGTCTGCTAGTCCCATTTGACGAAAGAACATTTACTGAGCGATACTAAAACATAAACAGAACACACAATATCTGCCTTTACCGCCACAGCAGAATAACAGCATATCTGTGTACTTGATTTTAGTCCAAAACAGGGAAACTGAAAAGAAGTGTTAACAGAATGGAATGATTTGCACGGAACTATACAACCGCGCATTAATCGATCGCCTGCGCAGGTTGACTGGTTGAGTGATTCGGATTCGATCAAACTTTCGCACAAAAACTCCTGTTTTTTTGGAATAACTGAAGAAAGGGGGAATAAAGAGGTTACACACCTCGTCTCAGTGATTATTAAAAATAATGGTCTCAGTTCGCGGTCATGAAAAAGCTCGCTGAAGCTCGCATTTTTCATGATCCGCTAACTTCGACCATTATTTTTAATAATCACTGAGACTCGGCATGTAACCTCTACGTCACTGTATGCCTGCATTATTAGTTGTCAGTAATTATTACATGTGCTGATTGTTCTCTTTGCCTGCGCGCGTATAGTATGTTGGTTATGTTTGGTTATAGTATGTTTGTTTATGTTTGGTCGTTATCTTGCCTGTGCGTGTATTGTATGTTTGGTCGCTTTCTTTGCCTGTGCATGTATAGTTTGTTGGTTATGTTTGGTCGGTTTCTTTGCCTGTGCGTGTATAGTATGCTTGTCGATGTATGTATTGTAAAGCGCTAAGAGTAGACATTTTTCTAGAATAGCGCTATAAAAGTTTGCATTATTATTATTATTATTAAATTTGCCTTACGCGACTTGTTTATCGTTGTCATCGTTGTTGTTCTCAGCACAGATCTAGATGCTTTTGTTTAGAAGGGGAGTACGAGTAGATGATCCCGCTTTAATAGTAAATTTCCGCATTTTTCAGATGAACCTGAGCCAACATGCGTCATCTGTAATAAGCCAATCCAGAACGGACAACAAGCTGTGCACCAGACTGAAAAGGGGGTAAAAGGCCTTAAAAAAAGCCAGTCAGTTACGTAATGTTTCACTGACGTTCCAAGTAGGCCAGAGACTACATAAGGAGTGTAGACAAGAGTTCTGCAATGCCAACTCGATAAACCGTGACAATAGAAAACGCACAACGGAGGAATCAGCGAATGTGGCTACCCTACGTTCGAAGCAGCAAAAATTTGACCTTGCGCATGACTGCTTGTTTTGTGGCCAGCCTGCTCTTGAAGATGACGAAAAGAAAATATGTCCAGATGTGTATTTTGTACGTTCGTTTAGTTTTCAGCTTAAACTTCTTCAAGCATGCCAAGAACGAGGTGTAGGGGACAAGTGGGCAGAGATCGTTCGAGGTCGCCTTGAATTTGCACCAGATCTGCATGCAGCTGATGCAGTATATCATAATCAATGTAATGTAAATTTCAGAACAAAGAAAAATGTGCCAATTTCATTTAACTCTCATTCCGATACCCTGGCGAAAGAAACGACGAAAGGACGACCAGAAGATCCAACTCGAACAGAAGCCTTTCTCCGAGTGATTTCCTATCTTGAGGACAATGAAACTGAACAGGTGACTGTAGGCGACCTTTGCAAAAAGATGGGACAATATTGTGATGAACCCTTTTCTGAAAAACACATGAAAAGGAAGCTGGATCAGCATTTCGGTAAAACCATCATCATTACCAGCACCAACAACAAGTCCAACATCATAACTGTCCGTTTTACTGCAGCGGACATTTTATACTCATTTTCAAGAACTCCAAAAGATGAGGATGCAACAACTGAGAAGCTGCGAATCGTAGAAGCTGCTGCAAAACTGATCATGTCTGACATCCGGGAGATGAAATCAAACAAAGACAAGTATCCCACAAGAGATGAAATCGGAAACCTTGAACACAATCTTGAGTATCTGCCCGAGTCTGTCAAGCTCTTTCTCCAGACGCTTATGCACAGGAAGAAGGAACCCCAGCTGAACATTGCATCGCTGGGACAAGCTTTGGTGCAAGCAACATGTCCAAGGATTGTGATGGCACCTCTTCAGATAGGGCTTGCTGTCCAGCTTCACCATCTGTTTGGTTCAAGGTATTTAGTTGATCACTTGAACAAGCTAGGGTACTGCCTTTCATATTCTGAGGTCAAGATCTTTGAGCAGTGTGCTGCCGTGAATCAAGGCACAGATCTAGCTGGCATGACACCAAATAGCTGCATTCAATTTATAGCAGATAATGTGGATCATAACATCAGAACCTTGGATGGTAGTGGAACTTTTCATGGAATGGGAATTATTGCAGCAGCAACTCCGGGAGCCAGATCTTTCAAACCAGTTCTGCGAAACCCGGATGTGACTGCTGTAAGTACCATAAAGGCAGGTCATATTCCAGTGCAATACTACAAAGCTGTGTCATCTGATTTGTCATTTTAATACAGCGAACTGCGAGACATGTCGGTGGAGGATGCCACTTGGAAACTGGACCTGCTGTGGAAGCTGTCATGGCCTCTGTGCTCCCCCAGACCTGGATGGTCTGGAATGATGCAGTCTGTCTCAAATGGCCTCTATCCCGGCAAGAGCACTGTGACTTTCCTTCCGATGATCATCGACATGGATCCCACAAACCTGAGCTGCATCTTTTCCACTCTGCAATTCGTGTCATCCTTGGCAGCACGTTATGATGTGACACCCGTACTCACTTTTGACCAACCCCTTTGGTGGAAGGGTACAAACGATTGTAGATTGTGAACCACACGAAAGTCCTCTTCGTTCCATTGTTCTGCGCCTCGGGGGCTTCCACACAGAGATGAGCTTCCTGGGTTGTATAAAGTCCGCAAGATGATGAGCTACTAAGAATATGCTTAAAGTTCGTGTGCCGAGTTGGTCATTAGAGTTACACAGCTTAACTTTATTATCTGTTCACGGCATTCAGGACTTGCGTGAGCAAATACTGTGAACGCATCTATTATTATTGCAAATCGGTTTGTTCCATGTGAAATATCTCACAAAACCCTACAAAATGACATGTTACATGACCATATTTGGCTTTTTAACAAGAATTTTTACTTTTCCGGTAATGCTGTGACGTCATAACCGTCCAAATGACCCACTTGCGCAACCCGCAGCAACCTCCTTTTTAACTATAATGTTTATGTGCCTATTTTCGACCTTTTCATAAAGAAAACAAGACTTTTGCAATTTTGTCCAACCTTCCCTTTTTTCAGACATAACTTTCTGTGCCTAGATCCTCTTCCTATCCACAGAAAATTCACGGGCACACTCCGAAACATTACCACCTGCTTCGTTATCCAGATACTCAGGAGGGCTTGCAATTTGAAAGACACAGTGTAAGACTGTCGCTTCGGCATTTTGCAAAAATGACACAGAGAGATTCAAGAACCAACTTCAGGCCACCAGGAAGCTCGTCAAAGTACCGGTACGTCACTGACAGACAAAAGATGTCAGTGGAAAAGCATGACGTAATTTTAATTCTCTTTGTCGGGGATGGGTCTTTCTTTCTTTATTTGGTGTTAAACGTCGTTTTCAACCATTCAAGGTTATATCGCGACGGGGAAAGGGGGGAGATCGGGGATGGGTGGGAGTGAGGAGAGGGGACAAAGAATAAGAAATAAGAATAAGAAACACGGAAAGGTAAAGGGGAAAAAGATGACTTTTAGAACAGTCTGCACAAATCCTAGTGAAAGTGAGCCTATAGTTTCTTTGAAAAAAGCAGGGTGGGCGTTTGCTAGGTAGTTACCCCTGTGCACAACTTTTGGCCCAAAGTGGGGGGGTGGGCGTTTGCTAAATGGTGGGCTTATGCTAGGGATTTTACGGTACAAGTACACGGTTCTACAAATTTGGAGACTTTAATGCCTCTAAATTAAGAGCTATGAATTTAACACGCTAAAGTTCAAGATTACCGATAACACGATATAGCAGCTAGTCTAATTCTCGCACCGAATTCCAACATTTTGCATCTTTGGTCAAAAACGCGCACAGGCCTCCCTTCAAGTTCAATCTGGATGTGGATGCCCCACTGACTCGGTGTAGATCGTGGGGAATACGTCACAAGAACCGAATTCGTCTGATAAAACAATTAACTTACCCTGCTGTGCGAGCTTGGGCAACAGCGTTAAACTGCACTCGCAAACCTTCCAAAACATCAGGGACATTTGCCGCCCCCGCCATCTTGAGCTGTTCAGTCTGTCAAAAGGCGGCAAAGCGAGGCGATGAAGACCCGTATAAGCTTAATGTTTTTCATGTGGATTCCCAGTCCAAGTTTTTAAGTCGCTTAACCACGTGACTAATAACTGATTAATACAGGTGTATTTATTATTAAATACAGGTGTATTTAATTTTAAATACAGGTGTATTTATTTTTAAATACAGGTGTATTTATTTTTAAATACAGGTGTATTTACTATTTACTACAGGTGTATTATTATTAATTACAGGTGTATTTATTTTTAAATACAGGTGTATTTATTTTTAAATACAGGTGTATTTATCATTAATTATACCTGTATTTTATAATAAATACACCTGTATTTAATAATAAATACACCTGTATTTAAAAATAAATACACCTGTATTTAATAATAAATACACCTGTATTTAAAAATAAATACACCTGTATTTAATAATAATTACACCTGTATTTAAAAATAAATACACCTGTAATTTATAATAAATACACCTGTATTTAATAAAAAATACACCTGTAATTAATTAAAAAAAATACACCTGTAATTAATAATGATACTTATTGTATACGTTTAAGAAATAAATACAGCTGTATTTATCATTAAATACAGGTGTATTTATTTTAAATTACAGCTGTAATAGTTATGAGCCAAACGGCTTTCCATAGTTTTCGTCGCGAGCGTGCCGTTTTCATGACGACTCAAAACAATGGCGGACGGGATGGCCGCTTAGTGACAACAAGCCCACACGTTTCAGTAAGAAATCGACTCAAGGTGGTTCAGAAAGCAGCAGACTGACTGGGAACGACACAGAATCACGGGAAAGTCATGCTCGACGCACAAAATGCAAAGCCAGCAGTGGGAAAGTTGGATTGAACTGCATGAGTGTTACCGTCGTGTGGCGGTGTGCGCTGACTACCCACGACGCAGAGCTCTCTCCTGCTGCCGGGATTTGTAAGTAAAGCAAGTGTTGTGTAGACTTTGGACAGACCTAGACAAATGTTGCTGCCGTTTTTGTCTGTGTGTCTGCTGGTGTGTTGAGCGAATGAAGCATCCATCAAGCGAGTGCACGAACGTGTAGTGTGCAGGGTCGATTGAGTCCAGTTTTGGTTTGAACACGGACACGCCACGGTGTGTGTGTGTGTGTCTGTGCACTGCACAGGAGCTTGTATCAAAGTGCCGGTCGATCATTATTTACTCCTTCATCCCTACAGTCTTCTTACAACTACATACTACGCATTCGCTAGCCTAGTAAGGGCGTACATATATGCAGGAGTAAATAATGATCAACTGGCGGTTGGGTACAAGCTCCTGTGGTGCACTGTATCTGAGACTGACACTGTGACAGACAGACAGAGTAGGTAATCCCCCTAAAAATTGTTTTGAGATGGAAAAAGTAAGGTCAGTCAGCACAGTCTTTGGATGTAGTGCAACAGAAAATGTTATTTATAACTGACATTTTATATTGTCAGCGGTATGAGTTTTTCTGTGCCTGAAGTTTTTAATGTTGTGATTTTGCAGGAAAAACTATGATTGAAGCTTATTGTAAGGCTTTGTGAAAGGGTAACTTTTTAACGAAGATCACATTCTTCCTCGGACGGCGTTCATTGAAGCAAACACTAAATGCGGCAGAATCTCATTCATCCTTTCTTTTTTAACTGCCATTTTTAAGTGTCGCTGTGCATGTTGAAAGCTTCATGTTCAGAACTGATGTTGCTGTAGAACTGTATGTAATTGGCCAGCCTTTGGTTTACACTTAGTGGTTTATATGTTGCTATAATTACTAAAACTATTTTTTTTTAATTTTCAGGGGAAAAGCACCCGGACATCAAACATTCTTGCAATGTGTGGCAATAATGGTTTAAAATATTTCGGACAAAGCTCAAGGTGAGTTTAAATGTTCATAATTCTGATGTAAGTCAAGCTTATCTTTTATCTTGAGTAACTATCTCTGTCATGTCTCTCTCAGGCTGCGCGACCGACAGAAAAGTTGCCAGGAACCGATTCCTTGAGTGTGGCCAATTGTTCCCCATTTCTGGTTCACTTGAGCTGCAGGCAATTTTGTTGAGTGATTAAAAGTTATGGATTCTTTAAAAAGGTGTACGTTTGAGGATAAGACACTGTCAAAGTTTTGAAACAGTATTTTTCTTCTTCATGGTTATAAAAAAACCTTCAGCACCTGTGTTCAATTTCTGAAGATGCATTATTATTACAGTGGCACCCCCCTTTTAAGACCTTTAAACAATCTGAGAAAATCGAGTCTAAAAAAGGAACGAGTCTTAAAATGGGGGTAATTTTACAGAGGTTATTTAACAGAAAATGTGAGAAAACAAGGTCTTAAAAAGAAGGGAGTTTTAAATTGGGGGATTCATAGAAGGGAGGTTCAACTGCATTAATCATGCCATGGAAATCATGATGAGTTTACAGATAAATACAATGACAATTAAAAGCAATTTGCAGCCCAGTGTCTTATTATCTGATTATATTTTTATCATTGCATCTTTGCTACAGAAATTCATGCTTACATCTTGACCAAAAGTCAATTATTATCAATAAACCAAACAACATGCGCACACAAAAACATACTCAATTGTCAAGAACAGTGTCTATTTTATTCCATGTAGATCTCAAATCCACAGGCACACATCCTCTCTGCACAGTTCAAAGATGCTACACATGAAACTATTCTTGGAATTCGAGCACTTTTCAACACCTGTATATTTGTTCTGCACAAGTTTTACTAGACCTGTGAATTCAACGCACTAATCAATACACTTTCAGGACCCTTCCCCAGACTTTATTGCTCATGTCAGCTGTTTCCATGCACAAATAGTCACCCTGTATGTATACTGTTCAAAAAAAGAAACGCATAGTTGCTACTTGCCAAATTTGTTTTATTTTTCGAAAAAATTAACAGAAAATCCAATATTTAGATTATTTGTTTGAAATTTGGTATGGACACAGTTGAATGCACACACAGTTCATTTGCATCTTCAAATCAATCAGTCAATCAATACGATTGGGTGCCGAGGCTGTCAAGTCAGTAGGGGGTGTGACTGCCTTGAGCAGCAACAACTGCCCGGCACCTTCTGGGCATGGACTGGATCAGATGCCGGATATCTTGCTGTGGGATGGTGTCCCACTCCTCCTGAAGTGCCTGCAATAGATCGCGGTGATTTGCTGACGCTTCTTCTCGCCTGCGCACACGTCTGTCCAATTCATCCCAGAGGTGTTCTATCGGGTTCATGTCTGGCGACATGGATGGCCAGGGAAGCACCTGGACATGGTGGTCGGTGAGGAACTGGGTGGTGAGTCGTGCTGTGTGCGGGCGAGCGTTGTCCTGCTGGAATATGGCATCCTGGTCAGCCAGAAGAGGAAGGGCGTGTGGGCGCAGAATTTCCTCCACGTATCGCTGGGCAGTTATGCGCCCTTGGACGTGCACCAGGGTGCTCCTTCCAGCGGTATTGATCGCCCCCCACACCATGACGCCTCCACCACCATGAACGGGTGCCTCATCCACACAGTTGGGCGCGTAACGTTCGTTTACTCTCCGGTATACCCTCCTCCGACCATCATGTCGCTGGAGCAGGAAGTAGGACTCGTCGCTGAACCACACGTGTCTCCAGTGATTCCGGACGGTCCAGCTAAGGTGCTGGTTGCCCCACTGCACTCGGTTCTGGCGATGGCGGCGGGTGAGGACAGCTCCTCTGTGAGGTCTGCGAGCTCTCAAACCAGCTTCATGCAGGCGGTTCCGCACGGTCTGGTCCGATAATCGTTGTGGCCCGGGGAGAGCCTGGACAGAAGATGAGGCCGACAGGAAACGATTCCGGATGTGGCGGAGCCGTATGAAGCGGTCGTGAGCAGCAGTTGTCGCCCTTGGTCTTCCCGCTCGTGGCAAGTCAGCAACGGAGCCAGTTTCTTGAAACCTGACCCACAGTCTACTGATGGTGCTCTGGGACACGTGGAAGTGCCTGGCGATTGCACTTTGACTTTGGCCTGCTTGTAAACGACCCAATGCAATTTGGCGGTCTTCTCTGCTCAATCGGGCCATCTTTCGTCGCTGAATTGTCGTCTGATTTCTTTGTGGCGAACAATCCGCTTTTATGGGTTTTGGAAGACATGGTGAGAGCTCAATATTCCCCGAGTTTCACGAGATTACACTGAAGCATGACGAGTGGTCATGCCAAATGAGCAATTTTGACATTGTAGCCACTGATAACGCATGCGTCACGTGCAGAGCTCACTTGTGGCAATGGACGAAAGGTCGACGACCAGATAAACATTTTCTGCAGTTTGGTGGATATCCTTGTAGCCATATAACTAAATTAACCAAATATTACAAGCTATGCGTTTCTTTTTTTGAACAGTATATATTTCGCTTGATATGCAAGTGTCTAAACAGAAAGAAAAAACACTAAAAACCAAACACAAAAATTCATTCAGTGAGAGTGAATGTACACACATCCTAAAAAACACGAAATGAATAGTCATTCTGTCAGTCTTTGATACTGATCCAAGACATTGATGTGACGAAGAAAGGGGTAAGTTTATTTTAGAAAGCTAAAATCTTTCAGAGGGAAGTGGTGTTATCAAACACTGGTCGTTTCACATGCTCCCTGGAAATCACTGAAAGCAGACCTCTTCAACTTCAGAAGACCCTCCCTCGTCTTCTTTTTGAGGGGCTATCTAGAGATACTCCAGTGCCGAGAGTATGAAATAAATAAATATATAGCTGTCTGTCAGCGTTCTCTAGAATGAAAATGTCTCTACAATGTGCAGAACTGTGCACATAATAAAAAAACAAAAACACACACAACATATGTTCAAACACTGATCCAAATGTTGGGGGTGGGCGTTTACTAGGTACTAACGGCGCTTACAAGGTAGATTACAGTACATTAAACAAGTCGCGTAAGGCGAAAATACAATATTTAGTCAAGTAGCTGTCGAACTCACAGAATGAAACTGAACGCAATGCCATTTTTCAGCAAGACCGTATACTCGTAGCATCGTCAGTCCACCGCTCATGGCAAAGGCAGTGAAATTGACAAGAAGAGCGGGGTAGTAGTTGCGCTAAGAAGGATAGCACGCTTTTCTGTACCTCTCTTTGTTTTAACTTTCTGAGCGTGTTTTTAATCCAAACATATCATATCTATATGTTTTTGGAATCAGGAACCAACAAGGAATAAGATGAAAGTGTTTTTAAATTGATTTCGACAATTTAATTTTGATAACAATTTTTATATATTTAATTTTCAGAGCTTGTTTTTAATCCAAATATAACATATTTATATGTTTTTGGAATCAGAAAATGATGGAGAATAAGATGAACGTAAATTTGGATCGTTTTATAATTTTTTTTTTTTTTTTACAATTTTTAGATTGTTAATGACCAAAGTTATTAATTAATTTTTAAGCCACCAAGCTGAAATGCAATACCGAAGTCCGGGCTTTGTCGAAGATTACTTGACCAAAATTTCAACCAATTTGGTTGAAAAATGAGGGCGTGACAGTGCCGCCTCAACTTTCACGAAAAGCCGGATATGACGTCATCAAAGACATTTATTGAAAAAATGAAAAAAACCGTTCGGGGATTTCATACCCAGGAACTCTCATGTCAAATTTCATAAAGATCGGTCCAGTAGTTTAGTCTGAATCGCTCTACACACACACGCACACACACACACACACACAGACACACGCACATACACCACGACCCTCGTTTCGATTCCCCCTCGATGTTAAAACATTTAGTCAAAACTTGACTAAATATAAAAAGCAAAAAACTATATATACATTATTTGTATTTTTGACCAAATTATGACATTTTACACAGATTGAGACAGTCAGTGTTCCTCAAGGTGAACAAGGACTGTCAAGGTGTGTGTAAAATGTCATATTTTGGTCAAAAATACAAATAACATTTATGTATCGGTTGGTTCTGGTTAGAATTCCTTTTAATTGTTTTTTTAATGTACACACATGCACTATTTTGTAGTCTCAGCTGGCCGTCCAATATGGAATGTGACAGAGCATGTGTAAACCAACCCACACAGAAACGCACTTTGTTTAACACCCCAATGTACTCCAATGCAGGCAACAAGGAAGAAAGTCAGTGTACTGGCCAGTTGGATCTATAATGTCATTCCTATGACCCATACACAGCAACTGCACATGGCAACTCTTACACCTTCACCCGAATAGCCAATATCTTTCCTCAATATAACTCTGAATGATGCGTATGGTTTGGCTTTATTGATCTTTCCCTCTTCTTCTTCCAGGACCAAGGCATCTTCAATCTCTTCTTTGTGTGTGGGCCAGTAGGAGCCTGCTGTCATCAAGCAGTGTAACAAAATAGGACTTTCCTAGTCTTGGTCATGTTCCGGAAGGTTTGAGTGAAACGAGATGCCGAGAGGATCGTCGTCATTTGATGACGTAACTCGTTGCGCTGTGACGTATTTATTGACTACCACGACTTGATGCGCGGTTGGATCAACATGGAGTTGATGACATGAGTTGTGCGTGCTTTGGAAAGCGTGGAAACGTAAACAATTATGTTTGCAACATCGGTCCAGGTAAGCCAATCGATGATTCATTTTCCCGTCCACCCGTTTGACAAGAGAAGGCATTGGGTAGGTTGTTTTTGGGTAAATGAATGGTGAAGGGCAGTATTGTGATAACCGTCTAACCGATAACAGTATATGGAATAGTCAAGTGCAATGTTAGGTTTTTTTGTTTGTCCTGTTACGTGTGATTTCACAGTAGATTAGGTAAATGTTTTGCAAATGATGTTTAGTGAGATGCGCTGTGTACGAGCATATGCTACCGTTGATGTTACAGCGGCATGCTGATCCAATCCAAGGTGGAAGAAGGATGAAGTTCTTATGCCTACTTATGACGTTCCTGAGAACTGCGGTCCTGATTGCCGGTATTACCAGCCCCACGTCGTAACCTGTTGATGGATGTACGACGTCCCGCACGGTTCTCAGTCAATGCAAACAAGCTCGAGTTGCGACAGCGTATTCACGCATTCGAGAGATTGTTCAACTCTAATGGCTTCGCATGAACGAGGACAGAACGATAAGTGATACATGTGATCTGATAATGAAACGGAGATAAAAGGAAAACAAGTAGTCGATGAATTGACTACGAACGAACATACGTAAAAAGAACGAGCCAATATTTGTAATCATCAATAAAAGATCTTAAAATAATCGAGAAGCGATTCGTGAAGTGGGTAGGGTGAGAATGTTTTAGACAGGTTTGTTTAATATCACACCCTACGCTACAAGTTTGGGGGCATTACGTCAGGGATATAAGCTGCATAATCCAGCTTATTCAAAATTTCCAAAATTCTATTCCAAATTGTTTGAATAGCATTTTTTTTATCTCCTGTGAAATTATCTTATTGTTTGTCTGTTCGTTCATAAAGTGATTTATAAAGAACTTCATCTATCTTCCGACGTGTGTTAGGAAGCTTCACACGTCAGTAAAGAACATAAAAAAGCTAGTCTGTGTGTTGGCGTCGCACAGCCAAATAAATCTGTAAACGCTAATGCGGAAACCGGAGTTCTTCGCTGCATTATAAAAAAAAAAGAAGAAAAGTATTATTCTTTCACATAATACTTGTTTAACCACTGTTTCACATTGATTCACGTTTCACTGTGAGTGGTTGGCAAGAGTAGGACGTATTACGTAAGGGTAATTGTCTTCTCTTGAGAAAGAAAAAACCGTTGGACGGGGAGGTAAAATCAGCGGACGGTTTGCCTGATCATACTCTGGTTGATAGCTTCAGTTCCTATGTCAATGACAGATCATGATGATTTCAATGTTGAGTGGCTGGTTGATTAATTCAACTACAACGTTGATAGGATAATAAGCCGAGATTCGAACCATAGAGAGTAGAACGAATTACGGGCAGGTAAAATCGGCGGACGGTTTACCTGGACATACTCTGGTTGATAGCTTCAGTTCCTATGTCAATGACAGATCATGATGATTTCAATGTTGAGTGGCTGGTTGATTAATTCAACTACAACGTTGATAGGATAATAAGCCGAGATTCGAACCATAGAGAGTAGAACGAATTACGGGCAGGTAAAATCGGCAGACGGTTTACCTGGACATATAGTCTAACTCCTCTGTCGCAACTCATAACTGGAATTGATCAGATTGCTTAACATTTATGAAACTTGGCATAATTAATAATAAAGTAGTTGTTATTGATTTCTGATACAGAGCCATTGCAAACATTCGATATGTTTGAAGAAAATAATACTTTAAAACCAACACTTGAGCAGACGAACTCGGATCAACAGCATCAGCAGCAAATGGTTTGCAAAAATAAAAGAAAGGGAAAAAAATATTTATCTGCTTTGAAACATTAGCAGCAAATGTACATATATCGTCAAAATATTTATTTGGCATGTTTACCGCTTCGTTTCTTTTATAATTACTCCAAAGCATGATCAATACCGCAGTTAAGCAAATTTCAAAATGGCCGCCTTCGCACGAAGCAAAGCAACTTGAAATCGCCCAAATGAGTTTGAAAGTGTTTATCGTTGTTTAAGTAGGTGACATGTCGTTTCACTCCGAGTGTGCCAGCACCGGCCCTCTACCCGCCAAACCCCCACTAGGCAGGGAAAGTGGTTCGACCTTGCATGAATGCAGGGCAAGTTCGAGTTTGCTAGCTAAAATTGCTGCTAGTGCTGCCTTGTCTAGATCTGGAACTTTTTCAATTGGATTTTTTCTCTCTATTATACTGGAATAAGTGGGTGCTTTTCTAGATCTAAGCATCGACCGAATTAGATAATGATGTTCCTTGCATTGCATTCTCCTAAATCTGTTATTCTAACCAGTTTGTTTAAGAATATAATTGTTCGTTTTTTGTTGATAAGCTTACAAGATTTTTTCTTTTTTAAGTAAGTGGTTTCACACGTACAACATGAGACCCACATGCACTAGACAATGGAAGTTGAGGTCCTCGTTCAATACCACAAATGCCAGTATTATACTTCAGACTCCTTTTGGAGGAATGTGTGGGGTTTGGGTGTTGAACTTGAAGTGGCAGATTGTTTGCACAGGTATGAATGTTCGTACGTTCGTACGTGCACGCATGTATGCAGGCATTTGTTTGTCAAGCAGGAACATGCAACATTTTGTTGACCGTATGTGAGTGCGTGTGTAATAAAACCAACGACAAACAATACAAAAAGCTCCAGCTCTGCTTCTTCACCAGTCACAGACGCATTGCGTTGTTCAGCTTTCCAGAAATATATTAACTCAGTCAGAACCGGCTTCATGAATATTTTATTTCAGGTAAAAGTCAATCGAATCTACACAAAAAAAGGTTATTGCGTTGTTCTGTCTTTGAGATATGGTACACAATAATGATCATTATTAGTGTGTCCCTCATTTCTCTGCGAGGTGTGACTGAAGATTGAAACTGAGAGTGAAGAGAGATCGAGAGAGAGACATAGAGAGAGAGAGAGAGAGA
Organism: Littorina saxatilis; assembly: GCF_037325665.1. Taxonomy (NCBI): domain Eukaryota; kingdom Metazoa; phylum Mollusca; class Gastropoda; order Littorinimorpha; family Littorinidae; genus Littorina; species Littorina saxatilis. The sequence continues at coordinate 166,408 of NW_027127891.1, forward strand.
GAGGAGAGAGAGAGAGAGAGAGAGAGAGAGAGAGAGAGAGAGAGAGAGAGAGAGAGAAAGAGAAAGAGAGAGAAATGGATGGTTGGTGGTCCTGAAATTTCACGTATCATCCAAGAGTTTGAGGCATCGCTTGACGACAAAAAGATACACCCAGAGGAACATCACCACGAACAAAGCAAGTATTTCCAAGAAAACTTCAAGAGTGATGTGTCAAAACTGACAACTGTGGTTCAAGCAGCAGGCAATCCCTTTATGGAGAGAAGCACAGATTTTGTCACTATCCACAGCAAAAACATCGTCGATCCTGCTGCTCATGATGCAATGAAAAAGCTTCGTAATATCGGCGAAGAACAGTATGAAGCATTTGTCAATGATAGATTTTCTAATCAAACGAAGAAGCTGTCAGATCCCATCAAACGCAACAATATGATGATGATTTCTGGAACAAAACGGAAGAGAAAATCAGGACAATCGCAGCAGATTTCAAGACTGAAAAGTGACTTATCTCTTCTCCCGGCTCTACATTGCTTGCCAGACTCGCAGCGGTGGGCTTGATGATTTCTTCAAGTACGAGAATCACCCCTTTCCTCCATCACTGGCCTGTAATGGAAAAATGAGATCAACAACAAAAGCAAGCCTTCTGGAGTGCCTCGAGCCACTTTTGCAGACTACTGATATGGTACCTGACATTCCAGTCATGATCCTGGATGGAGCAGTGGTAGTAAACATGCTCACACCTGGAACAGCAAGAACCTTTGGATCATATTCAGAGGATGTCTTCCTTCCATTTATCGCACGTTCACTTCAAGCTGTTTCTCGTCTTGATGTTGTATGGGATATCTACAAACCAGATAGCTTGAAAAGCAGCACAAGAGAAAGTAGGGGATTTGGAAAAAGGAAAAGAGTTACTCCTGTCACAGCGATCCCGCAAAACTGGAGCAGTTTCCTTCGTGTTGATGCCAACAAAACAGAGCTGTTCAACTATCTTGCTCAATGCGTCATGACAGTGGAGACAGAAAAAAGTATCATCACCACTCAAGGTCCCATCGCTCTCTCCAACCAACCGATGGATTTGACTGGCATATCGCCATGCAGTCATGAAGAAGCGGACACGCGGATGATGGTCCACCTTGCCCATGCAGCACAGGTTAGCAATCGTGTGTTGCTTCGTACTGTGGACACAGATGTGGTCGTCCTTGCTGTAGCAGCTGTGACAGAACATCCTGTACTGGAAGTGTGGATTGCCATGGGAGTTGGCAAACATTTCCGGTACATCGCTACTCATGACATCGCAAAGGCAGTTGGGATAGACAAAGCACGTTGTCTGCCTTTCTTTCACAGCATGACCGGCTGCGACACCGTTTCCTCGTTCAACAATGTTGGGAAGAAGAAGGCATGGGATACATGGCACAACTTCAAAGATATAACAGAAACTTTCTGCCGTCTCTGCACATACCCATTCAGCCTCACTGCAGTCGACATGGTGGCTCTTGAACGATTTGTTGTGCTCCTGTATGACAAAACAAGCAATTGTGTGGATGTGAACAATGCCAGAAAGCATCTCTTCACCAAGACTGGGCGTCAGATTGACCACATCCCACCATCCAAGGAGGCTTTAATACAACATTGCAAACGTGCAGTCTACCAAGGAGCACATATCTGGAGCCAAGCATCCAATCCAACCCCACCCCTTCCTGATCCATCTGACTGGGGGTGGCAGTTTGTGAAAGGAAACTGGCATCCATTGTGGACAACCCTTCCACAGGCTTCAGAAACCTGCCAGGAACTCTTGAAATGTGGTTGCAAGACGGGCTGCAGCAGCAAACGTTGCAAATGCTTCAAGACTGGACTAAAGTGCACCGCTCTCTGCATATGCAATGGTTGCTCCTCGACTTGTCAGAATTAAGGTAGGAAACCTTGCTATTTGTTGAAACCGTTGCTGCTGATGTTTGTTTTTAGTTTTGTTGTTGTTATTTCATTTGACTCTCCACCCCCCTCTCTCTCTCTCTCTCTCTCTCTCTCTCTCTCTCTCTCTCTCTCTCTCTCTCTCTCTCTCTCTCTCTCTCTCTCTCTCTTATGCGGTCTGCTGCACCGCCTCCCTTCCAAAAAAGCACCTTCCGCGGTGTTCGTCATTGTTGCCATTTCCAACATTGCAAATGAATTGTTGCCATGGCAACCATGACATCCAGTCATAACACACCCCATGCCTCAAACTGTCTACACATCAAATTTGGATCGATTTGGAGCAAAATAATGCCTTCGGTGTTGCCAAAGGCACTCTTTGCCAGTGTTGCCATGGCAACTGGGGTAAATGTAATCCGGCCCCATGTCTCAAACTACCTCAACCAAAAATGTGGTGCAATTTGGAGCATAAATGTGGATTTTAATTCTGTACATAGAGGCAGACACCAGAGAGAACCATAGCCAATATGTGACGTTATGGCTGGTGGGGGGGGGGGGGGGGGGGGGGGGTAGGGTTAAATAATAATATTTCACAATGGCTCTGTATCAGGATTTGTTCAGAACACAAAACTCTCTTACTGTGCCAAATTTGGTATTTGTTAAAAGAAATGATCAATTTTGCGACAGAGGAGTTAGACTTATACTCTGGTTGATAGCTTCAGTTCCTATGTCAATGACAGATCACGATGATTTCAATGTTGAGTGGCTGGTTGGTTAATTCAACTACAACGTTGATAGGATAATAAGCCGAGATTCGAACCATAGAGAGTATAACGAGTTATTCTATATAAAACGCGATTTATATTTAGAGAATACACTCGTGGGAGTAAAGTGTTGAGACATTTTACTGTAGAATCAGTGACTCATTGTGTTAGTTATCGAGTAGGCGATAAATGAGTAGATTCTAAGGTGCCAACTTAGTCAGATCGAAATGTAAACTAATTGATTCTTTGCTATCTTATACGAATGGCGTGATTTGTATTGATTTAGTAAAAGACAGATTAGGAACTCTTCTTTTCTTCAGTAGAGTATATTCATTTCGTGGTTCAGTGACAAGTTGACAATCGTGACGTTTAAATGCAAACATCACGCACGCACAATCTTCGCAGCATGAGTGCTGTGAGAGATCCAAGTGAGCTCGATACAGAGCCAAATCAAAATGATATGGTTGAAGAAACCAGATCATCCAGTTCGCGCAGGAATGCGCAGAATGTTGCAATAAGCAACATACTCCCTCCAAAATCTTCAACTCCTCTTTTGAAGGAGTTAATTGAAGCTGGGAAAGAGATGGGTTTGGAGGGAAAAGAGCTGCAACTTTTCGTAAAAGAAGCGGCAACAACAGCCGCAGCAGCAGAGAGAGAAAGAGAAGAGAGAGAGAGAGTAAAGCAAATGGAGAGCCCTTCTCATCAGCCTTACAACTTCTCTGGGAGAGTCATCCCGGGCAAGATAATCATGGTACCGACTATCTGAGTCGAGCCACATATGATTCAGACTAGAAACATGTCTAGCTATCCCAATCCAGCGATTACCATCTTGTTTTGTTTTTGCAACTTAAAGGCCCTGTAAAACAGGTTATTGTGTTCGGCAATTTAAAGGCATGATAACACAGTTTGTTTGTGTTTATCAGAAATTCCTATTGTGTTTTATTTTAGATTAAATTGGGAATTTTATCTTATTCCATGGGGTTCTGTAACAAAATAGGACTTTCCTAGTCTTGGTCATGTTCCGGAAGGTTTGAGTGAACCGAGATGCCGAGAGGATCGTCGTCATTTGATGACGTAACTCGTTGCGCTGTGACGTATTTATTGACTACCACGACTTGATGCGCGGTTGGATCAACATGGAGTTGATGACATGAGTTGTTGTGCGTGCTTTGGAAAGCGTGGAAACGTAAACAATTATGTTTGCAACATCGGTCCAGGTAAGCCAATCGATGATTCATTTTCCCGTCCACCCGTTTGACAAGAGAAGGCATTGGGTAGGTTGTTTTTGGGTAAATGAATGGTGAAGGGCAGTATTGTGATAACCGTCTAACCGATAACAGTATATGGAATAGTCAAGTGCAATGTTAGGTTTTTTTGTTTGTCCTGTTACGTGTGATTTCACAGTAGATTAGGTAAATGTTTTGCAAATGATGTTTAGTGAGATGCGCTGTGTACGAGCATATGCTACCGTTGATGTTACAGCGGCATGCTGATCCAATCCAAGGTGGAAGAAGGATGAAGTTCTTATTCCTACTTATGACGTTCCTGAGAACTGCGGTCCTGATTGCCGGTATTACCAGCCCCACGTCGTAACCTGTTGATGGATGTACGACGTTCCGCACGGTTCTCAGTCAATGCAAACAAGCTCGAGTTGCGACAGCGTATTCACGCATTCGAGAGATTGTTCAACTCTAATGGCTTCGCATGAACGAGGACAGAACGATAAGTGATACATGTGATCTGATAATGAAACGGAGATAAAAGGAAAACAAGTAGTCGATGAATTGACTACGAACGAACATACGTAAAAAGAACGAGCCAATATTTGTAATCATCAATAAAAGATCTTAAAATAATCGAGAAGCGATTCGTGAAGTGGGTAGGGTGAGAATGTTTTAGACAGGTTTGTTTAATATCACACCCTACGCTACAAGCACCAGTGCCTTGAAGTCCTGGAGCATTTTAACAGAAAATCACCCATCAGTGAAGACACTTAATTCAAACTTCGAAAAGGGTTGAAAAAATTAACCAAATGCAAGAAAAAGTGTGAAAATAAAGAGTTACAGAAGAGTGTTTGTAATCTATTCATGTACGTAATGGATTGCAAGTGTGAGTAAAAGGTGGTGGTGGGTGGGAGAGGGGGGATGGGATATACCTGTGGGCATTGGTTTTTCAGATTTTTAGCATTCTGACACACTTAGCATTCTGACACACTGGCAAGTGTGAAAATGTGACGTGTTCTAGTGCTCCTGATGAGCAAAAGTGTCAGTTACACATCTTTAGCTACTTGGAATGAATGCCCAGTTTACCATTGCATTGTACAGTGAAACCCTAACTTTGCCCCCCTCCCCCCTTTTAAAAAAACACAACAACATTAAGTCTTAAAAGACACTACTTTCTCAGATTCCTGTTTATAACCTCTATTCTAAGACATTCTGCTTTTCTTTGATTGAGTTTGCCGAATATACATATATATCTTAAAAGGGCTCCACTGTATCTCTAAAAAATATTCTCTACAAGAGGTATTATAGCAGCATCTGTCAAGTGCTCAACCGCAAAAAAGGTCAATTTGATATAATTATTCAATACTTATGTTTCAAGCTAAGCAGAACTGCTGTTTGACATGTGGTTGGAAAATGTGCTGCAGGGATTGTTTTGTTTGAAAAAAAATTTGAACAGGAAGGCAGACATCTATTTCAACTGCAAAGCAGACACAATTCAAAAACCTACACATCATTATTATGACTTCCTACATAACAGCATGATCATGGAATCTGTTAGCCAATGTGTCAGATCATAACGATCATTATGGAGGCAGAAATGATCCCCTCAATCTGTAAAATATCCTTCTTTACAAACAGCATACAGGTGTAGCTAAAACAGAATTCATATTACAGTGGAACCCCCTTTTACGATCTCCCAAAATCTGATAAAATCAGGTATTAAAAAGCAGGAAGTCTTAAAATGAAGGTGAATTTGCATAGGTTATGACCAGAAAATCTGAAAAGCAAGGTCTAAATATAGGGAAGATTTTGAATTGTAAAGGTTTTTAAAAGGGGGGGGGGGGGGGGGTTCACGGTACAGCACCCCAATTGTGAGGACTGTTCATTTATTTCCCTTTATGAGACATTAAAAGGTTGTGGGTACTGAAATATAACTGCACAAAATATCTTGACAAAATCTGGATGCTGAAGCTGAATTTTCATTCTTTTTCAATATTTTTTTAAACCAGGAAACACACACATTCCCTAGAATGAAAAACAAGTCGCGTAAGGCGAAAATACAATATTTAGTCAAGTAGCTGTCGAACTCACAGAATGAAAGTGAACGCAATGCCATTTTTCAGCAAGACCGTATACTCGTAGCATCGTCAGTCCACCGCTCATGGCAAAGGCAGTGAAATTGACAAGAAGAGCGGGGTAGTAGTTGCGCTAAGAAGGATAGCACGCTTTTCTGTACCTCTCTTTGTTTTAACTTTCTGAGCGTGTTTTTAATCCAAACATATCATATCTATATGTTTTTGGAATCAGGAACCAACAAGGAATAAGATGAAAGTGTTTTTAAATTGATTTCGACAATTTAATTTTGATAATAATTTTTATATATTTAATTTTCAGAGCTTGTTTTTAATCCGAATATAACATATTTATATGTTTTTGGAATCAGCAAATGATGGAAAATAAGATAAACGTAAATTTGGATCGTTTTATAAATTTTTATTTTTTTTTACAATTTTCAGATTGTTAATGACCAAAGTTATTAATTAATTTTTAAGCCACCAAGCTGAAATGCAATACCGAAGTCCGGGCTTCGTCGAAGATTACTTGACCAAAATTTGAACCAATTTGGTTGAAAAATGAGGGCGTGACAGTGCCGCCTCAACTTTCACGAAAAGCCGGATATGACGTCATCAAAGACATTTATCAAAAAAATGAAAAAAACGTTCGGGGATTTCATACCCAGGAACTCTCATGTCAAATTTCATAAAGATCGGTCCAGTAGTTTAGTCTGAATCGCTCTACACACACACACACACACACACACGCACATACACCACGACCCTCGTTTCGATTCCCCCTCGATGTTAAAATATTTAGTCAAAACTTGACTAAATATAAAAAGCACTGGTAATGTAATTTGTGACTGAGACCTAAAAACCTCACCGTTAGTCATTATTTAGTATACCCTGTAACAAAGTCTTCGACCTCACAAATCTTGCAGAATAAAAAGGTACTTACTCGAATGATTGAGTTTGGGGGAGGCGTGGAGAGAAAGTACTTATAACTATAGTCCTGATTCACCTTCAAATTGTTTTTTGGGCCACCCAGACCACTATTTACACCCCCACTTACACACAATTTTACTTATTTTCTGCACACATTACATTCCTAAAACACACACATCCACACATAACAAGTACACAACACGCACTGATTTTCTTGACATTGTTCAGTTATAAGAATGTAATTTCTTCATTTTCTGTGATAGCACTCTATTGGAATTCACAAAATTACCCTTGGCTCTAACATCATAAGTCTTTTTCTTTTAACTCCTGCACACAGAGAAAGTATCTATTAATATTATAAGTATAACTAGTCCTCACTTACCTTCAAATTGTTATTCGGATCAGCCTTCCCCTTGCCCAGCAAACCAATTTCAGTTTGAGAAGACTTGGACCAGTCCTTGCCTCTGCATTAGCTCACACCTCTGCTAATTCCTCTCCCTATCCTGCCTCGATGTGCACTTTTCTCTTGAAGTTGAACGAGCAGCCTGGCCGCTTGTTGTTTTGAATGTAAAACTTCCATAGCCTGAAAATAAAGACAAATGCTTGAAAAGAATACACTATATATTAATCAATCTCCCTTACAGTTAATGAGTTATTTGTAGCAAACTTCAATCATAATCAGGAAAAGCTCACTTGAGTTTTGACAGCTGGCACACAACGTTCACGCACACAACAGTGTAGTTTGTACTCTTTTTTTCACGTGTATACAAAACTACAATTTATATATATGTGATTATATCACAAGCATAATACACACACACACACACACACATAATCACACTCATGCACACAGTGACACACACACACAGTCACATTCATGCACACAGTGACACACACAGTGATACAAGTCTCTCACACACACACACACACACACACACACACACACACACACACACACACACACACACACACACACACACACACACACACACACACAACAAATGCACAAGACACTGATATCCTCGACATTGTTCAGAGGGATAAGTATAATTACACCCCCGGTATAGGGGTGTGTATAGGTTTCGGTCGATGTGTTTGTTTGTTTGTTTGTTTGTGTGTTTGTTTGTGTGTTTGTGGGTTTGTTTGTGTTCGCAAGTAGATCTCAAGAATGATCGGACCGATCGTCACCAAACTTGGTGAACAGGTTCTACACATTCCTGAGACGGTCCTTACAAACATTGGGACCAGTCAAACACACGGTTAGGGAGTTATTGGTGGATTTTGGTTTTTTGGGGGGATCAACTACGGCATAACTCTTCCTTATCTTCTCCATGTTTTCAGCGTTTACCTCCCTTCCTTCGTATGGTGCACTATAGTATGAGGGGGCATCTTCGGATATTCTCGGCGTTCTGTTACTATTTTTAGAAGGTCACCGCAGTGTCCAGAACGTAAATTGGACCCGTAAATTATCCTCACTGTAAAAATGCAAAGGTCGAATCAATTTATAGCCACACGAAAAATACACTGTCATCTATCTCTCTATATATACGGTTTCTCTGTGTTTGTGTGTGTGTGTGTGTGTGTCTCTCTCTCTCTATGTGGGCAACACCTGTGGATTGTTCAGTTCTGTTTGTGATGTGGTCTGGCGGCTTTTGTGTATTTGTATTCGTATCATATACGACAGTGAAGATAATACTACCAAAAAAGATAACCCCGTCTACCTAGCTACTGTTACAAAAGAAACCCTAAACTACAAATTCTCGGAGCATTTAAAAGTCTTTACTGACGGATCCAAATTTGCAGACGGCAGCGTTGGCTGCGCCTTTGTGATCCCAGATCTCAAAATCTCAAGGAAATACACTCTTAATAAAGACATCTCCATATTCTCAGCCGAGCTATTTGCCTTGCTCATGGCATGCACTTTTATAAATGACCTCCCAGTCACACCGCGTGCGGTAGTTTTCTGCTCTGACTCGCGCTCTTCATTACAAGCTCTGCATCGAAACACATCAAATCGGGCAGAGCTACAAAGAGAAATCCTCTTTATATGTCACCAGTTAATCTCATCCGGCACATCCGTATCATTTCTCTGGGTCCCCTCTCACGTAGGGGTCCGGGGAAATGAACTGGCGGATGTCGCTGCCAAAGAAGCGGCAGAATATAGCCCAGCTAACACTAACATCGGCTACTCAGTAACCGAGTTCTACAGTAAAATCCGTAAACTCATTCGAAGTCAGTACGTAACATCTCTGTCCTATCAACCCATTGATATGAACGATCTACACCCCGATCTCCCAACAAACCTCCTCACTATCTTCAGACGCCTCCGTGCCGGCGGCTGCCGCTTCCATATCTTTAACAAGTCCTGCCATTGTGGAGAACCCTATTCATTTCAACACATTTTCGCTCCATGCGCTACAAATATAATTACCTTTAAAACCTTATATGACCATATGCAGCTCCATGGTCTGAGTCCCCAGGATTATCTGCGCAGTAGCAGTTCTCTAGGCTGGTCACACAGCTTGCTGCTGTGCCGACTGGTCAGGGACTCGGACATGGGACTGTGGGTATAACTAAGCCCAGATTATCACATCAGCGTGTTTCAGTTTGAGGTCGAGTGGCTCCCGCCATCCCTCCTGATTCCAGCGACTACCTTCTAGACAACATATCCTCACCCAAGGCCCACTAGTCGCCAAACTGTACATATTGTTTTTATTACCACGGCCTTCGTGGCTTACATCTTAATCCTTTTATTTGTAAAAAGTTTTGAGATTTATTGTTCGTGTTCCTCTTACTTGCTCATCTATTTGGTTTTATTGGTGATCCTGAAAGGTTCCACTTTTTAACTCGATTTGAATTAAAATATTACAAGCCCGTTATTCAAGATATAGAATACAGACTTATAATTCTTACCAAGAAACATCTTAACTACTTTTCATTTTAACAAATTCCACAGAGCATTATCAACTCAACCCCACCCCCTGCCCTCCTCTCCTTATTTTTTGTTTCTTTCTTTCCTCTTTTTGAAAGCGGACAAACACTCAAGTCCTTAATGGCTCAAAACCGTAGGACTTTTAATATTAATTTTAACGTATTTGTATGTACTGGCCTTCCTTTGAGAAGCCATAACAGTTCAAAAGGGCTTAGAGATAAGCTCTAAATTGCTCAATCCTGATTCTACAAGGACTTATACAGAAACATATTCATGGTCAAAGGGAAATAACCTTCTCAGTTGGTGGCAGTGAGAATGGGTGCAGTGAGAATGGTTATTTCCCTTTGACCAACGGGGGTGTTTTTCCTATCGGAGGAATTTCTTGTTTCTTCTCTTTTGGGTTACTATTATGAGAAAAGACATAATTTTCAGAGCTCTCTATTTGTCTGAAACATGAATGCGCTTTGCTTCGAACTCTCGCACGTTTACTGTTCCCTGTGTTCGATCAGTGACATGAATGGAATTTGAAACAAATGCATAAGCTTATAGGTAAAAGCGCAACTTTAGAGACATATATTTGAAATGATCACCAACAGGCAACACATCTATCTATATATATATACGACTAGTGTCTGTCTGTCTGTCTGTCTGTCTGTCTGTCTGTCTGTCTGTCTGTCTGTGTGTGTGTGTGTGTGTGTGTGTGAGTGTTCGCGATGCACGGCCAAAGTTCTCGATGGATCTGCTTCAAATTTGGTGGGCATATTCAGGTACACCCGGGACAGGACACAACCTGGTCGATATTTCAACACGTGCTCTCAGCGCGCAGCGCTGAACCGATTTTGGTTCCACCTCAGCTACCCGGGCCCCCATACCGACACACCAAAGCCGCTAGACCACATCACAACGCCAAAGTTCTCGGTGGATCTTTTTCAAATTTGGACACCGTATTCAGCTACACCCCGGACACAATATCATCGATGAGATATTTCAACACGTGCTCTCAGTGCGCAGCGCTGAACCGATTTTGGTTTTTGTGTTCATTTCACCATTACAAGTAACTCTTCCTTATCTTCTCCAGTGTTTTGCGTTTATCTCCCTTCCTTCGTGTGGCTTCAATCCATATTCCCGTTTCTAAGTTACTATTTTTAGAATGTCACTGCGCTGTCCAGAACGCTTCCCTTGCACCCGTAAGTTGTTCTTACTGTCAAAGTGAAAAGGTCGAATCAATTTATAGCCACGCGAAAAATACACTGTCACCTATCTCTATATATTTATAGATATAGATATACATATATATATACGGCTTCTCTGTGTGTGTGTGTGTTTGTGTGTGTGTGTGGGCAAAAACCTGTGTATTGTAGAGTTCTGTTTGTGATGTGGTCTAGCGGCTTTTGTCTGTCTGTATGTTCTGGCATTTGAGAAGCCACAACAGATAATATAGGGCTAAGAAATAAGCTCTAAAAATCTCAAACCCGTTTGACAGGACTTCGCCTTCAAAGGTGATTGTGGTGAACCGCCACGCTGTCTGTCTCTGTCTCGCGATTCACCCCGGCGAATTCACCATTCCCAGTAACTCTTCCTTATCTTCTCCAGTGTTTTGCGCCTTCGTGTGGCTTCAATCCATATTACCGTTTCTACGTTACTATTTTTAGAATGTCACTGCGCTGTCCAGAACGCTTCCCTTGCACCCGTAAGTTGTTCTTACTGTCAAAGTGAAAAGGTCGAATCAATTTATAGCCACGCGAAAAAACACTGTCACCTATCTCTATATATTTATAGATATAGATATACATATACAGATACGGCTTCTCTGTGTGTGTGTGTGTGTGTTTGTGTGTGTGTGTGGGCAAAAACCTGTGGATTGTAGAGTTCTGTTTGTGATGGGGTCTAGCGGTTTTTGTCTGTCTGTATGTTCTGGCATTTGAGAAGCCACAACAGATAATATAGGGCTAAGAAATAAGCTCTAAAATTCTCAAACCCGTTTGACAGGACTTCGCCTTCAAAGGTGATTGTGGTGAACCGCCACGCTGTCTGTCTCTGTCTCGCGATTCACCCCGGCGAAGCCGGGTATTCCTCTAGTATATATATATATATATATATATATGTCCAAGATAATCTGACTGAGTACTGCTTCTAAACAAAGTACGAGTATGATCTTCGTCAGGGCGAATCATTTTGAGTGCAACAGGGCTTTTTGACTCGCATCGATCGATTCATTTGCAGTCCTGCTGAGAGCAACTTGTACACTGATACAGACTTGTCCTATTGAAAGCTTTATTTCCTGTCAGACAACGTTAACACTTACCTTTTCACTTTCAGACTACAATGATCGCAGGAAGATGCCATTGTTGACACATTTGACAAGGGAAATCACCCAACCATTACAAGAGTGCTCTTTCCTTGGATTCTGTTACGACAATTAATTAGCTATCAAAACTGTTGAATTTGCAAAGTTAAGTTATTCCTCATGGATGGTAGCATTATTTGTAACGTAGAATCTTACGGTGATGCTTTGAAAGCGATCTGAAGGCCTTTTCCCGGCGGATACTATCCCTTTAACATACACAACACAAAACAACATGATTGTTCTGCTTCCTACAGAGTTCCCAGCCAACCTCAGTGAAATCAGCTAACTACACACCCCGCCCCCACAGTGACGCCGCCTACCGTACGGGATCCTGTTCCTTCAGCTTTGACTTCACCAGTCTCCTGTCCGGCATCACCAGCAGACAGGACTTTTACTTCAGGATTGACGTCTATCCCGGTCCTACATGGCTCGTTAAAGGGCCTGTTACACTGCGTGAGCTAATGGATACACACGCTGATATTGCCAGTACCACGCATGGACAAACATTCAAACCGTAGAGACATTTCACAGAAGTTTTGATTTTACGATATGGTTGATGCATTGTTGTTTATGCCAATCGTGTAAGATGTTTGAAGCATGTTGTTTGCTACAGATATTAGTAACAAACCGTGCAAGCGAGATATAACGTCAGGGTTCGGTAAGTTAATTATCTGTATATGTAAATGCGTGTCTGTCTATTTTCCTTAAAGACCACTGGGTCGACGTACTAAAAATGTAACGAATTAAACCTTCCTAAAACCTATGATTCTTAGGTGGGTTTTATCCTGATTAAGATTGTGCCCTTCCCCTCTGTCTGCTTATATGCCTTTCTTTCTCTGTTTCTTTATTTCTTTCTGTCTTGCGTATTCCATTTGGTCGCGGTCATTGTTGAAGTCGTCGTTGTTGTTTTTGTAGCTGTTGTTCTGTAATGATTGTAACCACAGAGAAGCCAGTGTCCCCCACCATCAGCTGTCCGGACATCGTGGCTGAGAACACGACCTTGACCTGCACGTGCAGCACCACAAACCTCGGTCAGCCTGCAGGTCGCCTCGCCTGGTCACGTGTCAGTGGCGGCACCATTATAGAGGGGGAGAATGACGTTACAACTCTGACGCTGCCTTCACAGACTCTTACACGTCATGATCAGGGAGTGAACAAGTTCCGCTGTGACATCAGATGGGCTGCAGGCAACTACAGGGCTGTGTACGCAGGCAACATCGGATGTAAGTGATGTTTGACGGAAAGACGAACATCTCGCTTGCACTTTTAATTCCACAACCCTGCCAGAACAAATACTTGACTTAACTAGATACGTTTGCTATTATGTATTGCTCCTACTGACTTACACCGAGTGTTTTCTGTTTATCCTGACTTATAAAGCAGCTGTGCCGTAACGTGCGTTTCAAGACCAACAAACAAAACAACTATGCATGTTGCAGTTCCCCCATCCCAGACGGTGTTGAAAGTGAACCCAGCACCACCAGGACAGACGGTGACAGTCAGTGAGAACGATGACGTGTCTCTCACATGTACAGCTACCGGTGGTAACCCTGAGTCTACGATAACACTGTCTGATGCAAAGTCCACCATCACCACTGGGCCGTCTCCCCTGATCCATTCCCTCGGCAAGGCTCAGTGTCAATACAGCGGGAACTACACCTGTACTGCCAAGAACGCGTATGGTGATAGCGTCACGTCTTCAACAAGGCTCAACGTCAACTGTGAGTCTAGCAATAATGAAGCAACTTGGGGTGTGCATGAGTTGCCTTCCACTCTCCTCAACATTTTATATTTCATAGCCACCAGTATGCAATTTCAAATATTTAATGCCAGTAGTATGAATACTCTGCAAGGACATGTCCTTTGGTTTGACTGTTATTCGATACAGTGCCACATGATCAACCAGTAGGTTAACTAACACAGTATCAGAGAGAGAGAGAGAGAGAGAGTGGCAGGGAGGGTGAGAGAGACAGAGAAGGGGAGAGGGGGAGAGAGAGAGAGAGGACGATTATAGATAGAGAGAGGGAGAGAGGGGAGTGGAGGGAGAGAGAGGATGGGGAGAGAGGATAGAGAAAGAGAGAAAGTGTGCAAATGCCAGTTGACGGAGAGAATTATAGCTAAATTATAATTGATTGAAAATATTGTACATTTTTGAAGATTGTCCATGTTAAAAAAAAAAAAACAATGTGAAGAATTTACATCAAATGTGCGCATATGCCATGCTTTAGAAAAATTAAAAAAACAATCACACAAACAAACAAACAAACAAAAAACAGACAAAAACAAAAGCATCACATATAGCTAAATATGTCAGTAAACATAAACCATATTAGCTTTTGACACTTGTCTCTGAGATCAGGCCCTTCAATCAGGAGTGGGCTTATGATATGCTGGGTGATCTTAGAATAACCCTTTTTAGCGGATGAGCGTATGATACGAAGAGCGGGGCACGAGGTGAGTGTCTGCAGAAAAAATGTAATAACTCCTAAAATACTAATTATCCTGCAACCATATTACAGTTGTCAAAACCCGAAATGTAGCGCTACTTATTCACGTTGCTCTTTTTACAAAAAAATGCGTATCTATTGAATAACTATCCAAAACACAAGGCAGGTCGCTGATTTGTGGTCGGGTGCTCTTATGAAATACCCCCTGTGCGCTTATGATAGCTTGATTTTTCGGATCGGATGCGCTTATGACTGGTTTTTCGCTGCGCTGCCTAGTTTTTTGCTTGATGACCTGAATGATCTTAATTAAATATTCTCATTTTACAGATCATGGATTATAGATGTTACCATTGTGGAGAAGGGTTCTCCATCTTCAAAGAAATCATAACCCACACAGTTGATAAACAGTTCGAGTGGATATGACAGAAGCTGAGACCAAACCTGGAGTGGATACAGATGAAACAGAAGATCGAGAGAGAGAAAGAGAGAGAGAGAGAGAGAGAGAGAGAGAGAGAGAGAGAGAGAGAGAGAGAGAGAGAGAGAGAGAGAGAAAGAGAGAGAGAGAGAGAGAGAGAGAGAGAGAGAGAGAGAGAGAGAGAGAGAGAGAGAGAGAGAGAGAGAGAGAGAGAGAGAGAGATTGAAATTAATATTTTGCAGTTTTCTATGCTTTTATTAAAACCAATGATATGAAACTAATCTTGCGTCTTCATAAAACCAAAAGGAGTAAAATTAAAACTCTAACAAACAAGTGTTTATTTCCTTTTCACAAAGTTCATGATAACCGGGACATATTATGACCAGACAAGGCTTCAATGACTGTACATACAATTTAATTACAGTTAATTAATATTAGAAAGTATAGAAAGTAAACTTATGAGAGAGAAAGAGAGAGAGATTGAAATTAATATTTTGCAGTTTTCTATGCTTTTATTAAAATCAATAATATGAAACTAATCTTGCGTCTTCATAAAACCAAAAGGAGTAAAATTAAACTCTAACAAACAAGTGTTTGTTTCCTTTTCACAAAGTTCTGAACAGTAACTTTAAAGCAGTTGCAACATCAAAGGTGGATAAGAATCCTTAGATGTTTTTGTTTCCTGGGCAACCCTGCATCTGCTTTTGACATGACGATCTCTTCCCTGTCTGAACTTGAACTCCACGCCACAAAACTGGCACCGAAACTCTGGCATTGGTGCATGCTTCAGCCTGTGCTGAGTTAAAGCCTTCTTCGATGGGCACACTTTGGGGCATTCATCGCACGGAAAGCTCTGTGGTTTGCTGCTGCAGGAGTGCTGTGCAAGACTGGTCCTGCTCTGGTAAGTCTTCTTACAGGCAGCACAGCTGAATGGCTTCTTCTTTTCATGGCCGTTCAAGTGAGACTCCAGCGCGACTTGACTAACCAGCGCCTTTTTACAGATGAAACACTGGAAACCCTCTTCGTGAGTAGCCCTGATATGTCGCCTGAGATTTGGCAAGTGCTTGTAGGTGTTTCCACAAGCGGTACACAGGTGAGTCTTCCCCCTGTCCTTCTTCGCAGGCTTCGCAGGCGTGCTGCTGGCTGGGGGTGGTCCTGGGTCAGCCTGGGTAGTTTCCACTTGAATCTCCTGAGATATGTCCAGGTCAATACCACTGCCGTCCATGATCCCAGAATACTCCATCTACAAACAGAACGCATCTCAAACCCTATTAGTGTTTTTGTTTTCAAATCAACATTCCTTTATATAGCTATTCTGATGAACACGTGGGGGAATTCGGGGTCTGTGATTGGATGGTCTCTTCCGATCATCAAAGCATAATGCGGCGGAAGTCGGCCATTTTACTCAATATCCAAAAGCATATTGTCGATAACAAAGACGCATGGTTCCGGTTTCTTCCACGTGTATAAAGTACACGCATACCTCGCCAGGTTTGTTTCTGTGACTAGTCGACAGACGATGCCATTTGCTTTGTGTGTGTTTTTGTTGTTGCTTACTGTACATGACATACATTACGTGTAAAATCCAGTTCTTTAACAGGCAACAAACCTTGCAATTTTCCAGAAGCTGCAATCTGAAGCGACCTATCTCTGATTCTAGCAGACGATCTCTCCAATGTTTAACACAAAATCAGCAAACTCTCCTGTCACATAGAACGTCCATTGTATAGTGCAATGTTGAAATGAAGTTACCGGTCTGAAACATTTAGTCGTTTCTTTTGAGACAATTCTTGTTCTCTTATCATCTACAGATTTACCGCAGTCTTCACCACGCGAATTCCCAACAGAAGTCAGACTTTCGAACATACAATATACGTAGGCAAGCATGATACGTCATGACGTCATATGATTCCTAGCATATTGACGTAATGCTAAACATCCGGTTATCTCGAGTTTTCTCCGTAATACATGTCCGTGGGTTTTTCAATGTTCGGTTATTTCCGTGGCTTCATGCGGAAAGGGAACCGTCGTCTGCAATCAGCGACATGGACCATTCTGGCACTTGTTGCTGACAAAAACATGATTTTAACACAGAATTTAATGTCAGAATAGCTATATAAACGCCATTGTGTTTTCATCGTAGCAATAGGGTCCGATATTTAGACTCGACCAAGTATAATGCGACTCGTCTTCGACTCGTCGGCATTATACTTGTCTCGTCTAAATATCGGGCCCTATTGCTACGCTGAAAACACAATAGCTGGTAATGAAAGTGGTGTGTGTTGCTAGGATAATGAGCGTGAAATAATTGAGAGATGTCATTGAGGCTGCATTTTTGTCTAACCCTTTTTCTGTCTAGGCGCAATAGTGCAATTCTGGCTAGTTTGTCGGCAGTATTAGTAGGAAGTATAAAAAGACACAAAACATCTCACTATTGGTCGTACATTTGGTGAAGCAGAGAACTATATTTTATCCTACATACGTGAGAGAGACACCCGTGAGATAATAATCGTTCAAATCACACGTGTGTATATCATGTAAATGAGGTCATGTCAAGCAAGTCTGGCAGGGACCTGTTTTTTCACTGCGTATGATGCCAAAGTCACCGAGACAAACGTCATTATAGAAACACAAATTGCGCTCGCTAATTACCCTCGATGAATCTTTAGAACTAACACGTCACGCCACACTTTCAGAGTGACGTTTCTTTGCTTTGACGTAATAGATTGCACGAGGCTTTAGAAGAGATCGAGGTTCCAAAACAAGCGTCTTCAATTTAGCTGCCTCGAATGCAGGACATTTTCAGTAAAATACACATAAGTACAGTATGTAGGATAAACAGAATACTACATGGCTTGCTGTGTCGTACCAGATTTACACTCGTTGCTTTTTCAAATAGTGAACAGCTCGCTTTCGCTCGCAGTTCAATATTTTAAACAAGAAGGGCAAAGCCCATACGACTCACATGCTTTACACATTTTTCCTACCAAAATACATGTGACCTTGACCCAAGGTCAAGGTCATCCAAGGTCATGCAACACAAAGCTGTTAATTCAAGACATAGGAAGTACAATGGTGCTTATTGGCTCTTTCTACCATGAGATATGGTCACTTTTAGTGGTTCACTACCTTATTTTGGTCACATTTCATAAGGGTCAAAGTGACCTTGACCTTGATCATATGTGACCAAATGTGTCTCATGATGAAAGCATAACATGTGCCCCACATAATTTTTAAGTTTGAAACAGTTATCTTCCATATGTCACAAAGATGTGAGTAGCATATTTGTGAGGTGAAACCACGTCGTGTTTTTAACCTCCCTAAATGTTGTACAGGCGAGGGTAGCTGACCGGACTGGCGTTATTCACGTGTTTCGGGTGTTGCACGTAAAACTGGCTTAGCTTGATATGAGTTGTGTTTGAGACACGTAGCTGGTCTGAGGTAAATAACGTCACAGCGTTTGAGATTTCCAACCGGGAAGGTTGTTCAGCGTGTGTCAAGACTTGTTCTGGGAACAAGTACTCTTTCAAGAGACGGGTCTCTTAAGGTAAATGATTTATTATGTTGTATATTATTGACGCTGGAATACATAGCTGGAGCGTAAAGGTTAGTGTGTATAAAGTGCACCCAATCTTAGTGTGAAGCGTTGAGAGAATTCTTGATGTAATTGTTTCACGGTTTTTTCATGGGGAATTTCTTGAACATAATTGCTACGCATTTATGTTATGTTTAAGACGGTCATGCTTTGTAAGGGGAGTGTTATTCATTGATTAAGTGTTAGTTTGGATATTGAATCTGTACGGAATGTGAACGTGGAATGAACGAGAATGTATGAGTGGTACATGAATGTTTGGAAGAAGAGATGGTTTTAGAGAATGTTGTATTAAGACTTGGTTAAATTCTTTAGGAGTTTCCATGAGGGATTTCCATGGCGTATAAGGGAGGGACCTTACACGAGAGAAGCGCTAGACGACGGTGGAAGCAAGGGACCACCTCGGCGCAGATGACTAGACGAGAGGAGTCTTCATCGATACCGGTCTTAGCTGACGACGGTTGTTTCCGCTACGGGCGGAAAGGTTTCTCGGGGAGAAACCTGGAAGATGTGTGTTGGCATCTTCAGTGAAAGGTGTGTGTCAGCATCTTCAGCGAAAGGTGTGTGGTAGCATCTCTGTGTGTCGGCATCTTCAGCGAAAGGTGTGTGTTAGCATCTCTGTGAGTTGGCACCTGAATTCATTATTCTACGAGGATTCAACGAGACAAGTAAGTGAACTGGCGACATGCAGTGAGCCGTGATACGAACTCGTGAGTGTCTGTTGGTACCTTCTTGTGTGCGTTAATCTATATTTGAGAAAGTATTGTTATAATATGTATTTACATGCCTTGAGTGAAGCTGGAAGATTGTGCGAACTGTGTGTTGAAAAGTTGTTCGTATATATTGATGTATTTAAAGTGAAGACGTATGTTGTTTTGGTTGAGGAAATAATGAGCCTGCATCCTCCCAAGTTCTGTTTTTGAAGTGTTTGGTGTGAAAGGGTAGAGACAGTGCAAAAGGGCAGAACACGCATAATAAATTCACATGCAAACCACTTCGTGACAGTGGTGACCCCGATTTAGCCCTAAATAGGTTTTTGTTTCTAAGGATAGATTTTTGTTGTAGTTGCTTCCCTTCCCTTTCGAAAAAGTGAGAAATTGAGAAATTGAGAAAGAAGTGCCTTAGGGTAGCTAATTATACATACTTTGATACTTTGCGTGTTGTAGTGTTTGTTTATGTGTATGTTATTGGACACCCCCTCTCCAGCTCTAGGGGTCTACGTAGTTGTATAGTTCTTACGTAGAGAGGGCCTTAGTTTCTGTTTGCTTCCTTTTCTGTGTAGTTATTATCTATCTTTCTATCTAAATTCTAGCTCCCTTTCCTATAAGTTTTTTTTTAAAACTATTTTTCTTAGATTCTATCTTGGATTGATTGTTGTGTATGATTGTTGTCGTTGAGGTGCAGGCTTATTTTAAATAAAATAGTATAGGGTGTGCCATTTTTTTGTGTGTGTATAAATTCTGAAATTTTGTATTTTTTTTGTTTGGACTCTGGTTTTTTTTTAGTTGTGTGGCTTAAAAAGTGATTTTGTTTATTATTGTTATTGTTGTTCCTATTTGTAGTTGGATTAGTAATAGGGTGATTATCTCCCCTATACTACTGTTTGATATTTAGTTGTTGGTTTGGGGAAAGTTTTTTTGTTGTTTATTTTTTTTTGAAAATTTTTTTTGTTGGTTAGTAGTAATTTGTAAACATTTGTACTTGGACAAATTTTGGGTAAATTTTGTTATTGTGAACATTTAAATTTTGTTTTGGTTTTGCTCTGGCGATTGATTTTCCTTAAAGGATCTGACGCTGGTTAGTGGTGTGTGGAATTGAATTCTTCATTTAAAGTGTGTTATTTGGGTTTGAGAAACTTTGAAATTTCTAGTTAATTATTTGGTATTTTTTGTTGTTGATGATGTTCTAAAGTTGTTAGTTTAAGTTTGACATTGATTGACAAGTGTTTGAAGCTGCTATTGATTGTTTAATCTGATATTTTCCAAATTAAATTTTTTGTTGTTGACTCTATTAAGTTTATTGTTTATTTTTGAGACTGGTTGTGTAAATAGTTAAGTAGTAAACAATTTGAGGATTGTTTTTAAAAAGGCACAAGATTTCTGTTAGTTTAGTATTTTATGATACTCTTTTGTGTGTGTTTAGTATTGCGAGAAACTGGTGTATGATACAACTTTTTGATACTTAAAACAATTTTGTGAACTTGTGTTACTTGATCCATTGTATTACTTTGAGATTACTTTGATATTTTGATATTGTAAAGATGGCTGAGACTAGTGATACTGGTGGTAACACATATGCTGATTATATGGCATTGGGAGAGAAGCATGGGTTAAAGGCAGAAGCTTTGTTTAAGTTTGCCCAGGATCAGGTGGATAGAGAAGAGAGAAGTCAGGAAAGGGAAGCAAAGAAAGTAGCAGCTGAGGCTGAAGCGAAGAAAGTAGCAGTTGAGGCTGAGACAAAAAGATTAGAAGTTGAGGCCGAAGCAAAGAAAGTTGAGGCTGAGACAAAAAGATTAGAAACTGAGGCTGAGACAAAAAGATTAGAAACTGAGGCTGAGACAAAAAGATTAGAAGTAGAGGCTGAGACAAAAAGGTTACAAATTGAGGCAAATAGGGAATTAGATGCAAAGAGGCTAGAGGCAGATACTGAAGCGAGGAAAATGGATTTGGAGTTTAAGAAAGCAGAAGCGCAGCAAAGTACGGGTGGAAATGCAGGTGGGAGATCAGGACCCAGCATTAGGCCCCAGTACCCAAAACTCCCCATGTTCAAGGAAGATAAAGATGACATTGACAGTTTCTTGTTCAGATTTGAAACGCATGCAAAGGCGAACAAATGGAATGATTCAGAGTGGGCTACGTACTTATCAGCTTATCTGGAGGGTGGAGCGTTGTCTTTGTTTCATTCATTGTTTTCAACGGGTACTTTGTCGTATGAAGACTTGAAGAAAGAGTTATTGAAGAAGTTTCAGTGCACTCGAGAGGGATTTCGTGAGAAATTTCGCAGTACGAAGCCAGAGGCGGATGAAAGTTTTGGCACATATGTAACAAAGATGACGCATTTGTTCAACCGTTGGTTGAGGTTGTCGGATATAGAAACCTCATATGAAGCATTGTTTGATTTTGTGTTGTGTGAGCAGATCCTTAACAGTGTATGCACTGATTTGGCAGTCTTTTTGAAAGAACGTGACTGTAAAAATTCAAAAGACATGATTGCTAGCGCAGAGATGTACAAATCAGCCCATCCGAATAAATCTTTGGCCAGAAAGAGTCAAGTAAATCCCTTGGGGACTGGAAACGTAGCGTTCAATCAGAATCGTGGAACAGGACAGTTTTATAATCGAGGTCAAGGTGATAGTGGCAGAAGACAAGAGGGTATGAGCAGAAATACCAGGTTTCAAGGCAGAGGAGATGATCGTAGGCCGGGTAGAAGAGGATGGCAGCAAGGAAGTACTAGGGATACAGGTACTGAACAGCAGAATCAGGACACATGTTACAGATGTGGGCAGTTTGGCCATTACGCTAGAGAGTGTATTCGGGTAGCATATTCAGCGAAGTCGGTAGCGGATTGTCAGGACGCTGGAGTGTTGGTTAGCTCGGCGGCATTCGGGTCGTTGCCATTAGCGGAAGGTCTCGTTAATGGGAAGCAAGTTTCAGTACTGAGAGACACAGGAGCTAATGTAGCTGGGGTAAGGAAGTCGTTGGTCTTACCAAGCCAGTACATAAAGGGAGAGGTCCAAAAAGTGAAGGGTTTTAGTGGACGGATTGATTTGTATCCATTGGCGGAAGTGGTTGTCGATACCCCATATTTTCAGGGAAAGTTGAAATGTTGTGTGCTCACAGACCCAGTCGCTGACCTAGTGATAGGTAATCTTCGGGGT
Source organism: Littorina saxatilis (assembly GCF_037325665.1). Taxonomy (NCBI): domain Eukaryota; kingdom Metazoa; phylum Mollusca; class Gastropoda; order Littorinimorpha; family Littorinidae; genus Littorina; species Littorina saxatilis. The sequence continues at coordinate 188,909 of NW_027127891.1, forward strand.
GTGGTACCCAGAGTAGATTTATTCCTTGGGAATACGCAGGGTGTTGGATTGTGTGCTGATGTAAGTCACAAGAAAATCACTGAAGACATGGTACTTGAGAAGGTCGTGTGTGGTACGAGTAGGGCAAAAGCCAAAAAGAAACTGGAGGATTTCCCGGTGCCATTGAAAAATGTGGTTACTCCTGATTTGTCGGTTAAAGAGGAGGATCTGAAAAGTTTGCTGAGAGAAGATGAGACATTGGAAGAGGTGTTGAGTGTGTCACGAGAGGATGAGAAGTATGCAGTTTGTGCAGAGAAAGTTGTTGATGTTGAGGAAGTAAGTAGTGGATATCGCGAAAGCATTCCACTGAGGTCTGACTGGGGCAGTCATGATGTTTTCCCAAGTAAATGTGAAGAGGCAAAGGTTGCAGTGTTACCTCTGACTGAGGAGAGGAAAACGTTGCCGTTACCTACATTGCCTAAGGGGAAGGAAGAGAAAATTGGAGATATTGTTGTTCATCCTGGTTTGACAGATAGTCAAAAGGATGATAGGGAACAGGTGTTTGGAAAGATGGTTGACATTTTCAAAACATGTGATGCGGTGGTGTCTTTAACGGCAAGAATTAGGATTCGAGGTTCATCCAATAGCATGAGACAGGAATACGTTGACAGACATGTTGTCCAGGTCATTCGTAGATCAGAGCATACCACAGGTTTATGGGATGTGTGGAAAAAGAAGGTTGTTTTGATCAAAAGAAAACTCAAGAATTTTCTTTTTTCCCCGGGAAGGGGGATGTCACAAAGATGTGAGTAGCATATTTGTGAGGTGAAACCACGTCGTGTTTTTAACCTCCCTAAATGTTGTACAGGCGAGGGTAGCTGACCGGACTGGCGTTATTCACGTGTTTCGGGTGTTGCACGTAAAACTGGCTTAGCTTGATATGAGTTGTGTTTGAGACACGTAGCTGGTCTGAGGTAAATAACGTCACAGCGTTTGAGATTTCCAACCGGGAAGGTTGTTCAGCGTGTGTCAAGACTTGTTCTGGGAACAAGTACTCTTTCAAGAGACGGGTCTCTTAAGGTAAATGATTTATTATGTTGTATATTATTGACGCTGGAATACATAGCTGGAGCGTAAAGGTTAGTGTGTATAAAGTGCACCCAATCTTAGTGTGAAGCGTTGAGAGAATTCTTGATGTAATTGTTTCACGGTTTTTTCATGGGGAATTTCTTGAACATAATTGCTACGCATTTATGTTATGTTTAAGACGGTCATGCTTTGTAAGGGGAGTGTTATTCATTGATTAAGTGTTAGTTTGGATATTGAATCTGTACGGAATGTGAACGTGGAATGAACGAGAATGTATGAGTGGTACATGAATGTTTGGAAGAAGAGATGGTTTTAGAGAATGTTGTATTAAGACTTGGTTAAATTCTTTAGGAGTTTCCATGAGGGATTTCCATGGCGTATAAGGGAGGGACCTTACACGAGAGAAGCGCTAGACGACGGTGGAAGCAAGGGACCACCTCGGCGCAGATGACTAGACGAGAGGAGTCTTCATCGATACCGGTCTTAGCTGACGACGGTTGTTTCCGCTACGGGCGGAAAGGTTTCTCGGGGAGAAACCTGGAAGATGTGTGTTGGCATCTTCAGTGAAAGGTGTGTGTCAGCATCTTCAGCGAAAGGTGTGTGGTAGCATCTCTGTGTGTCGGCATCTTCAGCGAAAGGTGTGTGTTAGCATCTCTGTGAGTTGGCACCTGAATTCATTATTCTACGAGGATTCAACGAGACAAGTAAGTGAACTGGCGACATGCAGTGAGCCGTGATACGAACTCGTGAGTGTCTGTTGGTACCTTCTTGTGTGCGTTAATCTATATTTGAGAAAGTATTGTTATAATATGTATTTACATGCCTTGAGTGAAGCTGGAAGATTGTGCGAACTGTGTGTTGAAAAGTTGTTCGTATATATTGATGTATTTAAAGTGAAGACGTATGTTGTTTTGGTTGAGGAAATAATGAGCCTGCATCCTCCCAAGTTCTGTTTTTGAAGTGTTTGGTGTGAAAGGGTAGAGACAGTGCAAAAGGGCAGAACACGCATAATAAATTCACATGCAAACCACTTCGTGACACCATAGTTCAGGGTCAAGGTCACTTCAAAATATGTATACAATCCAACTTTGAAGAGCTCCTGTGACCTTGACCTTGAAGCAAGGTAAACCAAACTGGTATCAAAAGATGGGGCTTACTTTGCCCTATATATCATATATAGGTGAGGTATTGAATCTCAAAAACTTCAGAGAAAATGGGAAAAATGTGAAAAATAGCTGTTTTTTAGGCAACATTTATGGCCCCTGCGACCTTGACCTTGAAGCAAGGTCAAGATGCTATGTATGTTTTTTGGGGCCTTGTCATCATACACCATCTTGCCAAATTTGGTACTGATAGACTGAATAGTGTCCAAGAAATATCCAACGTTAAAGTTTTCCGGACGGACGGACGGACGTCCGGACGGACGTCCGGACGGACGGACGGACGACTCGGGTGAGTACATAGACTCACTTTTGCTTCGCATGTGAGTCAAAAAACAACTCGTGTAAATCTGGTACGACACAGCAAGCCATGTAGTATTCTCTATATCTCTATACCTTCCTGTCACTGGAAGCAGCAACACTTGAAAGCATAAGTTCCCTTGACAAACGTCATTTATGATTGGCGTCATCTATGAATGACGTCACTGTCGAGACAAGTGCCGGTATCGGCAAACCTTGTCGCGGCAAAGGGCTAAACAGAGATCCGTAGTATCTCTGGGCTAAATAAAATAATGTGTATACGTTTTAGTAGCAACAAGGTAGCAAGAAAGTGGGAACTAAGCAGCGCAGCGAAAAACCAGTCATAAGCGCATCCGATCCGAAAAATCAAGCTATCATAAGCGCACAGGGGGGTATTTCATAAGAGCACCCGACCACAAATCAGCGACCTGCCTTGTGTTTTGGATAGTTATTCAATAGATACGCATTTTTTTGTAAAAAGAGCAACGTGAATAAGTAGCGCTACATTTCGGGTTTTGACAACTGTAATATGGTTGAAGGATAATTAGTATTTTAGGAGTTATTACATTTTTTCTGCAGACACTCACCTCGTGCCCCGCTCTTCGTATCATACGCTCATCCGCTAAAAGGGGTTATTCTAAGATCACCCAGCATATCATAAGCCCACCTCTGATTGAAGGGCCTGAGATGGATATGCTTAAGTTACTCGTCCGTACTGACTAAAATGTGACAAATAAAAAAAAAATAAAAAAAATAAAAAAATTAAAAGTAGGTCAACAAAAGGCCAACAATAACGTGTTTCAGGTTCACCCCGTGGAGAAGAACAAGTCGGTAAGGTGAACTTCATCAGAGATCCAGTGTCTGTCATGTTTGATGTTACCGCCTTCCCTGTACCTGTCACGGGCAATTTTACATTTGCGGGGCCATCGCCCATCAACGGTTGTACAAGAATGACCAACTCCAGTTATACAGGCATACAGCTGAGTGGTGGTTGTGTACAGAAAGGATCAGTCGTCTCTAAGTCTGAATGTACTGTTACAGTGTCCAACCTCACACCTTCAGCAGCAGGATTTTATCAAGTCATCATTGCAAATGAACACGGGAGTCGGAGATTTTGGTTTCATGTCGCATTTCAAGGTATGGTGTTACTGTTGTTGAAGTCTTCACAATCGTTCTTTCTTTCTTTATTTGGTGTTTTACGTCGTTTTCAACCACGAAGGTTATATCGCGACGGGGAAAGGGGGGAGATGGGATAGAGCCACTTGTTAATTGTTTCTTGTTCACAAAAGCACTAATCAAAAATTTGCTCCAGGGGCTTGCAACGTAGTACAATATATGACCTTACTGGGAGAATGCAAGTTTCTAGTACAAAAGACTTGACATTTCTTACATACTGCTTGACTAAAATCTTTACACAAAAATTTCTATATTATATACAAGAAACACTTAACAAGAGTAAAAAGAGAAACAGAATCCGTTAGTCGCCTCTTACGACATCAATCAATCAATCAATATGAGGCTTATATCGCGCGTATTCCGTGGGTACAGTTCTAAGCGCAGGGATTTATTTTATTTTTTATTTTTTTATGTTATGCAATTTATATCGCGCACATATTCAAGGCGCAGGGATTTATTTATGCCGTGTGAGATGGAATTTTTTTTTACACAATACATCACGCATTCACATCGGCCAGCAGATCGCAGCCATTTCGGCGCATATCCTACTTTTTACGGCCTATTATTCCAAGTCACACGGGTATTTTGGTGGACATTTTTATCTATGCCTATACAATTTTGCCAGGAAAGACCCTTTTTGTCAATCGTGGGATCTTTAACGTGCATACCCCAATGTAGTGTACACGAAGGGACCTCGGTTTTTCGTCTCATCCGAAAGACTAGCACTTGAACCCACCACCTAGGTTAGGAAAGGGGGGAGAAAATTGCTAACGCCCTGACCCAGGGTCGAACTCGCAACCTCTCGCTTCCGAGCGCAAATGCGTTACCACTCGGCCACCCAGTCACATGCTGGGGAGCATCGGGTAAATTCTTCCCCCTAACCCGCAGGGGGTTCACAATGTTGGTCTAATGGGGGGAGATAATCTTTGAAGTTTGACATTAGCTTTTGTTTCATTGACTTTTCTAACCTGGCATTCTTGTACAGTTTTCAGATTGTCTCAGTTTATATTCAGCGAATCTGTCGTCATTATAGCATCGGCGACGCGACTGTGACATCGTAACCAAAATAACAGCGTAAGTCTCACTGATCACACAGTAAAGTGCGCAATTTACTTTACTTTCAATTAGGTCAAGCCACGATCAATGGCCAAAACTCGGCTCAACCCTCGTCATATCTTGGTGTTGCCATCGGGCTGGCTGTTGTGCTGGCTGTAATGGTCATCGTTGCAGTCGCTGGTGTTGTATGGCTGTGGAGACGTCAGTGGTTTCTGCCTTGCACAGGTATTTGTCAATGCGATATCTTGCAATATATTCTTGTTGCTAACGTCCTCTTCGTTGTCGTTGTCGTTGTTGCTGTTGTTGTTGTTGTTGTTGTTGTTGTTGTTGAACCTGTTGTTGTTGTTGTTGTTGTTGTTGTTGATGATGGTTTCGACAGTAGTAATACTGTCAATTGTGTTCTACACTAGATGTTGAGGTTGAATGTGGTGAGGATTGTAAGGAACAAAGCAGATATTTTTTGTATTTCCTTATTTTACCAGCTCTTGGTTCCGGATTTCTGAGTTAAAGTAGTTTATTTTAGGAACATATTATGAAGTCGAGTGTCGTGGAGATTGAGTCACGATTATTTTATTCACATTTAATTTAGATGTTTATCGATTATCTTGTTTTGAATGTTCTGCAAATGCACCCAGGTATCTTTGTTTTTCTTGTGATTGCGAAGTGTACTGCGTTGTCACTTGCTTTGTTCGTTCTTCTTTCAATAGAAGCAATACCAAATCTAAAATTGAACAAAGTGAGCAATGGATGTAAGAAATTGCTGATGCAAACAAAAGGTACATATAAACAATAGCAAAGTTGTTATTGAGTGCTGTGATAAATGACGACTACTTAACTCATTGTCTCCCAGATACGAATAGATCCGTACCCACTCATATGGCTCTATAAGTTTTATGGAGTTCGAAAGGAAAGTTCTTTCACAATGGCGATACAGCGAACCTTTACGGGTGATGAAGTTGCTCAGCTTCTTATGAACTACGATAGCGACGAAGGAGATGAGCTGATCGAATACGAAGCTGATGTTGATGAAGACACTGAGACTGAAGACGGTATGGTACAAAGATAGATTGACCTGCTGCGGCACAGCTGGTCTAGGCTAAAATAAACTTGGTCAACATAGGCGGGGTACAAAGTGTTAAGTAGACACAGAATCAAGGTTTTTCCTTTGTCATTACTTTCAGATCACACGTTGCTTCGGAGTTCTCAGCCCAAAAGGTAACCGAGCTCTTTCACTTCATATTTAAATTTACAATTCGGTTGCCGTGTTTATGTATAGGGTACACACAAATGTACTGATATGATATGTTCTCATGAGAACAACTGGCCTTCGAG